>NC_068277.1:2064940-2137440 GCF_025860055.1 Xyrauchen texanus | reverse complement strand
GCAATAAGAGTTGCGTTACCTCCCAATATTTTTGCTTTACCTCCCAATAGTTTTGCTTTACCTCGCAATAGTTTTGCGTTACCTCGCAATAGTTTTGCGTTACCTCGCAATAGTTTTGCATTACCTCGCAATAAGAGTTGCGTTACCTCCCAATATTTTTGCTTTACCTCGCAATAGTTTTGCGTTACCTCGCAATAGTTTTGCGTTACCTCGTAATAGTTTTGCGTTACCTCGCAATAAGAGTTGTGTTACCTCGCAATAGTGTTGCGTTACCTCGCAATAGTTTTGCCTTACCTCGCAATAGTTTTGCGTTACCTCGCAATAAGAGTTACGTTACCTCGCAATTGTTTTCCGTTACCTCGCAATAGTTTTGCATTACCTCGCAATAGTTTTGCATTACAGCGCATTAGTTTTGCTTTACCTCGCAATAGTTTTGCGTTACCTCGCAATAGTTTTAAATTACCTCCCAATAGTTTTGCGTTACCTCGCAATAAGAGTTGCGTTACCTCGCAATAGTTTTGCGTTACCTCGCAATAGTTTCGCGTTACCTCGCAAAAGTTTTGCTTTACCTCGCAATAGTTTTGCGTTACCTCGCATTAGTTTTGCGTTACCTCGCATTAGTTTTGCGTTGTCTCGCAATAGTTTTGCATTACCTCGCAATAGTTTTAAATTACCTCCCAATAGTTTTGCGCTACCTCGCAATAAGAGTTGCGTTACCTTGCAATAGTTTTGCATTTCCTCACAATAGTTTTGATTTACCTCGCAATAGTTTTGCGTTATCTCGCATTAGTTTTGCGTTGTCTCGCAATAGTTTTAAATTACCTCGCAATAGTTTTGCGTTACCTCGCAATAGTTTTGCTTTACCTCGCAATAGTTTTGCGTTACCTCGCATTAGTTTTGCGTTGTCTCGCAATAGTTTTGCGTTACCACACAATAGTTTTGCTTTACCTCGCAATAGTTTTGCGTTACCTCGCATTAGTTTTGCGTTGTCTCGCAATAGTTTTGCGTTACCACACAATAGTTTTGCGTTACCACACAATAGTTTTGCGTTACCACACAATAGTTTCGCGTTACCTCGCAATAGTTTTGCTTTACCTCGCAATAATTTTACGTTACCTCGCATTAGTTTTACGTTGTCTCGCAATAGTTTTGCATTACCTCGCAATAGTTTTAAATTACCTCTCAATAGTTTTGCGTTACCTCGCAATAAGAGTTGCGTTATCTCGCATTAGTTTTGCTTTACCTCCCAATAGTTTTGTGTTCCTCGCAATAAGATTTGCGTTACCTCGCATTAGTTTAGCTTTACCTCCCAATAGTTTTGCGTTACCTCGCAATAGTTTTGCGTTACCTTGCAATAGTTTTGCTTTACCTCGCAATAGTTTTGCGTTACCTCGCATTAGTTTTGCTTTGTCTCGCAATAGTTTTGTGTTACCTCGCATTAGTTTTGCGTTGTCTCGCAATAGTTTTGCGTTACCTCGCAATAGTTTTAAATTACCTCCCAATAGTTTTGCGTTACCTCGCAATAAGAGTTGCGTTACCTCGCAATAGTTTTGCGTTACCTCGCAATAGTTTTACGTTACCTCGCAATAAGAGTTGCGTTACCTCGCAATAGTTTTGCATTACCTCGCAATAGTTTTGCATTACCTCGCAATAGTTTTGCATTACCTCGCAATAGTTTTGTGTTCCTCGCAATAAGATTTGCGTTACCTCGCATTAGTTTTGCTTTACCTCCCAATAGTTTTGTGTTCCTCGCAATAAGATTTGCATTACATCGCATTAGTTTAGCTTTACCTCCCAATAGTTTTTGCGTTACCTCGCAATAGTTTTGCGTTACCTCACAATAGTTTTGCTTTACCTCGCAATAGTTTTGCGTTACCTCGCATTAGTTTTGCTTTGTCTCACAATAGTTTTGCGTTACCTCGCAATAGTTTTGAGTTACCTCGCATTAGTTTTGCGTTGTCTCGCAATAGTTTTGCGTTACCTTGCAATAGTTTTAAATTACCTCCCAATAGTTTTGCGTTACCTCGCAATAAGAGTTGCGTTACCTCGCAATAGTTTTGCGTTACCTCGCAATAGTTTTGCATTACCTCGCAATAGTTTTGCATTACCTCCCAATAGTTTTGCGTTACCTCGCAATAAGAGTTGCGTTACCTCGCAATAAGATTTGCGTTACCTCGCAATAGTCTTGCTTTACCTCACAATAGTTTTGCATTACCTCGCAATAGTTTTAAATGACCTCGCAATAGTTTTGTGTTCCTCGCAATAGTTTTGTGTTCCTCGCAATAAGATTTGCGTTACCTCGCAATAGTTTTGTGTTCCTCGCAATAAGATTTGCGTTACCTCGCAATAGTTTTGCGTTACCTCGCATTAGTTTTGAGTTACCTCCCAATAGTTTTGCGTTACCTCCCAATAGTTTTGCGTTACCTCACAATAGCTTTAAATTACCTCGCAATAGTTTTGTTTTACCTCGCAATAGTTTTAAATTACCTTGCAATAGTTTTGTGTTACCTCGCATTCTTTTTGCATTGTCTCGCAATAGTTTTGCGTTACCTCGCAATAGTTTTGCTTTACCTCCCAATAGTTTTAAATTACCTCCCAATAGTTTTAAATTACCCCACAATAAGAGTTGTGTTACCGCGCATTAGTTTTGCTTTACCTGCTAATAGTTTTGTGTTACCTCGCAATAGTTTTAAATTACCTCCCAATAGTTTTGCGTTACCTCGCAATAAGAGTTGCGTTACCTTGCAATAGTTTTGCGTTACCTCGCAATAGTTTTGCTTTACCTCGCAATAGTTTTGCATTACCTCGCAATAGTTTCGCGTTACCTCGCAATAGTTTCGCGTTACCTAGCAATAGTTTTGCTTTACTTCGCAATAGTTTTGCGTTACCTCGCATTAGTTTTACGTTATCTCGCAATAGTTTTGCATTACCTCGCAATAGTTTTAAATTACCTCTCAATAGTTTTGCGTTACCTCGCAATAAGGGTTGCGTTACCTCGCAATAGTTTTGCATTACCTCGCAATAGTTTTAAATTACCTCTCAATAGTTTTGCGTTACCTCGCAATAAGGGTTGCGTTACCTCGCAATAGTTTTGCATTACCTTGCAATAGTTTTGCATTACCTCGCAATAGTTTTAAATTACCTCGCAATAGTTTTGCGTTCCTTGCAATAAGATTTGCGTTACCTCGCATTAGTTTTGCTTTACCTCCCAATAGTTTTGTGTTCCTCGCAATAAGATTTGCGTTACCTCGCATTAGTTTAGCTTTACCTCCCAATAGTTTTGCGTTACCTGCTAATAGTTTTGCTTTACCTCGCAATAGTTTTACGTTACCTCACATTAGTTTTATGTTGTCTCGCAATAGTTTTGCGTTACCTCGCAATAGTTTTATGTTACCTGCATTAGTTTTGTGTTGTCTCGCAATAGTTTTACGTTACTTTGCAATAGTTTTAAATTACCTCCCAATAGTTTTGCGTTACCTCGCTAATAAGAGTTGCGTTACCTCGCAATAGTTTTGCATTACCTCGCAATAGTTTTGCTTTACCTCGCAATAGTTTTGCGTTACCTCGCATTAGTTTTGCTTTGTCTCGTAATAGTTTTGCGTTACCTCGCAATAGTTTTGAGTTACCTCGCGATTAGTTTTACGTTGTCTCGCAATAGTTTTACGTTACCTTGCAATAGTTTTAAATTACCTCCCAATAGTTTTGCGTTACCTCGCAATAAGAGTTGCGTTACCTCGCAATAGTTTTGCGTTACCTCGCAATAGTTTTGCATTACCTCGCAATAGTTTTGCATTACCTCCCAATAGTTTTGCGTTACCTCGCAATAAGAGTTGCGTTACCTCGCAATAAGATTTGCATTACCTCGCAATAGTCTTGCTTTACCTCACAATAGTTTTGCATTACCTCGCAATAGTTTTAAATGACCTCGCAATAGTTTTGTGTTCCTCGCAATAGTTTTGTGTTCCTCGCAATAAGATTTGCGTTACCTCGCAATAGTTTTGTGTTCCTCGCAATAAGATTTGCGTTACCTCGCAATAGTTTTGCGTTACCTCGCATTAGTTTTGAGTTACCTCCCAATAGTTTTGCGTTACCTCCCAATAGTTTTGCGTTACCTCACAATAGCTTTAAATTACCTCGCAATAGTTTTGTTTTACCTTGCAATAGTTTTAAATTACCTTGCAATAGTTTTGTGTTACCTCGCATTCTTTTTGCATTGTCTCGCAATAGTTTTGCGTTACCTCGCAATAGTTTTGCTTTACCTCCCAATAGTTTTAAATTACCTCCCAATAGTTTTAAATTACCCCACAATAAGAGTTGTGTTACCGCGCATTAGTTTTGCTTTACCTCGCAATAGTTTTGCGTTACCTCGCAATAGTTTTAAATTACCTCCCAATAGTTTTGCGTTACCTCGCAATAAGAGTTGCGTTACCTTGCAATAGTTTTGCGTTACCTCGCAATAGTTTTGCTTTACCTCGCAATAGTTTTGCATTACCTCGCAATAGTTTCACGTTACCTCGCAATAGTTTCGCGTTACCTAGCAATAGTTTTGCTTTACTTCGCAATAGTTTTGCGTTACCTCGCATTAGTTTTACGTTATCTCGCAATAGTTTTGCATTACCTCTCAATAGTTTTAAATTACCTCTCAATAGTTTTGCGTTACCTCGCAATAAGGGTTGCGTTACCTTGCAATAGTTTTGCATTACCTTGCAATAGTTTTGCATTACCTCGCAATAGTTTTAAATTACCTCGCAATAGTTTTGCGTTCCTTGCAATAAGATTTGCGTTACCTCGCATTAGTTTTGCTTTACCTCCCAATAGTTTTGTGTTCCTCGCAATAAGATTTGCGTTACCTCGCATTAGTTTAGCTTTACCTCCCAATAGTTTTGCGTGTCCTCGCAATAGTTTTGCTTTACCTCGCAATAGTTTTGCGTTACCTCACATTAGTTTTGCGTTGTCTCGCAATAGTTTGCGTTACCTCGCAATAGTTTTGCGTTACCTCGCATTAGTTTTGCGTTGTCTCGCAATAGTTTTGCGTTACTTTGCAATAGTTTTAAATTACCTCCCAATAGTTTTGCGTTACCTCGCAATAAGAGTTGCGTTACCTCGCAATAGTTTTGCATTACCTCGCAATAGTTTTGCATTACCTCGCAATAGTTTTGCATTACCTCGCAATAAGAGTTTCGTTACCTCGCAATAAGATTTGCCTTACCTCGCAATAGTCTTGCTTTACCTCACAATAGTTTTGCATTACCTCACAATAGTTTTAAATGACCTCGCAATAGTTTTGTGTTCCTCAATAGTTTTGTGTTCCTCGAATAAGATTTGCGTTACCTCATAATAGTTTTGTGTTCCCACAATAAGATTTACGTTACCTGCATAATAGTTTTACGTTACCTGCATTAGTTTTGAGTTACCTCCCAATAGTTTTGCGTTACCTCCCAATAGTTTTGCGTTACCTCACAATAGTTTTAAATTACCTCGCAATAGTTTTGTTTTACCTTGCAATAGTTTTAAATTACCTCGCAATAGTTTTGTGTTACCTCGCATTCTTTTTGCATTGTCTCATAATAGTTTTATGCTACCTCTAATAGTTTTAAATTACCTCGCAATACTTTTGCGTTACCTTGCATTAGTTTTACGTTACCTCCCAATAGTTTTGCTTTACCTCCCAATAGTTTTAAATTACCTCCCAATAGTTTTAAATTACCTCGCAATAAGAGTTGTGTTACCTCATAATAGTTTTATGCTACCTGCTAATAGTTTTGTTTTACCTCGCAATAGTTTTAAATTACCTCGCAATAGTTTTGTTACCTCGCATTCTTTTTGCATTGTCTCTCAATAGTTTTGCGTTACCTCGCAATAGTTTTAAATTACCTCGCAATAGTTTTGTGTTACCTCGCAATAAGAGTTGCGTTACCTCCCAATAGTTTTAAATTACCTCCCAATAGTTTTGCGTTACCTCCCAATAGTTTTAAATTACCTCCCAATAGTTTTGCTTTACCTCCCAATAGTTTTAAATTACCTCCCAATAGTTTTGCGTTACCTCGCAATAGTTTTAAATTACCTCCCAATAGTTTTGCGTTACCTCGCAATAAGAGTTGCGTTACCTCGCAATAGTTTTGCGTTACCTCGCAATAGTTTTGCTTTACCTCGCAATAGTTTTGCATTACCTCGCAATAGTTTCGCGTTACCTCGCAATAGTTTCGCGTTACCTCGCAATAGTTTTGCTTTACCTCGCAATAGTTTTGCGTTACCTCGCATTAGTTTTACGTTGTCTCGCAATAGTTTTGCATTACCTCGCAATAGTTTTAAATTACCTCTCAATAGTTTTGCGTTACCTCGCAATAAGAGTTGCGTTACCTTGCAATAGTTTTGCATTACCTCGCAATAGTTTTGCATTACCTCACAATAGTTTTAAATTACCTCGCAATAGTTTTGTGTTCCTCGCAATAAGATTTGCGTTACCTCGCATTAGTTTTGCTTTACCTCCCAATAGTTTTGTGTTCCTCGCAATAGTTTTGCGTTACCTCGCATTAGTTTTGCGTTGTCTCGCAATAGTTTTGCGTTACCTCGCAATAGTTTTGCGTTACCTGCTAGCTAATAGTTTTGCGTTACCTGCGCGATTAGTTTTTGCGTTGTCTCGCAATAGTTTTGCGTTACCTCGCAATAGTTTTAAATTACCTCCCAATAGTTTTGCGTTACCTCGCAATAAGAGTTGCGTTACCTCGCAATAGTTTTGCATTACCTCGCAATAGTTTTGCATTACCTCCCAATAGTTTTGCGTTATCTTGCAATAAGATTTGTGTTACCTCGCTAATAGTCTTGTTTTACCTCCCAATAGTTTTGCATTACTGCTAATAGTTTTAAATGACCTCATAATAGTTTTGTGTTCCTCGCAATAGTTTTGTGTTCCTCGCAATAAGATTTGCGTTACCTGCTAATAGTTTTGTGTTCCTCACAATAAGATTTGCGTTACCTGCATAATAGTTTTGCGTTACCTCGCATTAGTTTTGAGTTACCTCCCAATAGTTTCGCGTTACCTCCCAATAGTTTTAAATTACCTCCCAATAGTTTTGCGTTACCTCCCAATAGTTTTGCGTTACCTCGCAATAGTTTTAAATTACCTCGCAATAGTTTTGTTTTACCTCGCAATAGTTTTAAATTACCTCGCAATAGTTTTGCGTTACCTCGCATTAGTTTTGAGTTACCTCCCAATAGTTTTGCGTTACCTCCCAATAGTTTTGCGTTACCTCGCAATAGTTTTAAATTACCTCGCAATAGTTTTGCGTTACCTCGCAATAGTTTTAAATTACCTCGCAATAGTTTTGCGTTACCTCGCATTAGTTTTGTGTTACCTCCCAATAGTTTTGCGTTATCTCCCAATAGTTTTAAATTACCTCCCAATAGTTTTGCGTTACCTCGCAATAGTTTTAAATTACCTCCCAATAGTTTTGCGTTACCTCGCAATAAGAGTTGCGTTACCTCACAATAGTTTTGTGTTACCTCACATTAGTTTTGCGTTACCTCGCAATAGTTTTGCGTTACCTCGCATTAGTTTTAAATTACCTCCCAATAGTTTTGCGTTACCTCGCAATAGTTTTAAATTACCTCCCAATAGTTTTGCGTTACCTCCCAATAGTTTTGCGTTACCTCGCAATACTTTTAAATTACCTCGCAATAGTTTTGTTTTACCTCGCAATAGTTTTAAATTACCTCGCAATAATTTTGCGTTACCTCGCATTAGTTTTGAGTTACCTCCCAATAGTTTTGCGTTACCTCGCATTAGTTTTAAATTACCTCCCAATAGTTTTGCGTTACCTCGCAATAGTTTTAAATTACCTCCCAATAGTTTTGCGTTACCTCCCAATAGTTTTGCGTTACCTCGCAATACTTTTAAATTACCTCGCAATAGTTTTGTTTTACCTCGCAATAGTTTTAAATTACCTCGCAATAATTTTGCGTTACCTCCCAATAGTTTTGCGTTACCTCCCAATAGTTTTGCGTTACCTCGCAATAGTTTTAAATTACCTCGCATTAGTTTTGCGTTGTCTCGCAATAGTTTTGCGTTACCTCACAATAGTTTTGCGTTACCTCGCATTAGTTTTGCGTTATCTCCCAATAGTTTTAAATTACCTCCCAATAGTTTTGCGTTACCTCGCAATAGTTTTAAATTACCTCCCAATAGTTTTGCGTTACCTCGCAATAAGAGTTGCGTTACCTCACAATAGTTTTGTGTTACCTCACATTAGTTTTGCGTTACCTCGCAATAGTTTTGCGTTACCTCCCAATAGTTTTAAATTACCTCCCAATAGTTTTGCGTTACCTCGCAATAAGAGTTGCGTTACCTCACAATAGTTTTGTGTTACCTCGCATTAGTTTTGCGTTACCTCGCAATAGTTTTGCGTTACCTCCCAATAGTTTTGCTTTACCTCGCAATAGTTTTGTGTTACCTCGCAGTAGTTTTGCGTTACCTCCCAATAGTTTTGCGTTACCTCGCAATAGTTTTGGGTTACCTCGCATTGGTTTTACATTACCTCGCAATAGTTTTGCGTTACCTCGCAATACGATTTGCGTTACCTCGCAATAGTTTTAAATTACCTCGCAATAGTTTTGCATTACCTCGCAATCATTTTGGGTTACCTTGCAATAGTTTTAAATTACCTCCTAATAGTTTTGCTTTACCTCGCAATAGTTTTGTGTTACCTCGCAATAGTTTTAAATTACCTCACAATAGTTTTGCATTACCTCGCAATAGTTTTGGGTTACCTCGCATTGGTTTTGCGTTACCTCGCAATAGTTTTGTGTTACGTCGCAATAGTTTTGTGTTACCCCAAATAAGTGTTGCATTACCTCGCAATAGTTTGCGTCACATCACAATAATTTTGGGTTCCCTCACAATAAATATGCCATGATTTTAGTAAAATTACCATTTTTAACTCAACTCAACTCAACTCAACTTTATTTATAGAGCACTTTCAAAACCACAAGTGGAACCAAAGTGCTGTACAGAAGGTATAAAAGTAAAAACAAAAACATAAAAACAATGCAAACATATGACAAAAAAAACTTACAAAGCATTGTCAAAAGCTAAAGTGAACAAGTAAGTTTTAAGCGCACTCTGAAAAGCACCCAATGAAGGACAAGTTTTTACAGACAGAGGAAGGTCATTCCAGAGCCTAGGAGCTGCAACAGAGAATGCCCGATCACCTTTACATCTTAAACATGATCGCGGAACCATGAGAAGTAATTGATCGTTAGAGCGCAGAGATCTACTTGATTGACAGCGGCTGATTAAATCAGTAACATACTCAGGTGCTAGGCCATGCAGAGACTTAAAAACATACAACAAAGCTTTGTATTGGATTCTGTATCGTATGGGTAATCAATGTAATTTAATTAAAACCGGAGTAATGTGCTCTCTCTTCTTAGTGCCCGTTAAAAGTCTGGCAGCTGAATTCTGAAGGAGCTGCAAGCGAAAGAGAGAAGCCTGACTCACACCCAGATACAATACATTACAATAATCCAAATGGGATGACACAAAGGCATGAACAACCTTCTCCATATCGTTTTCAAAAGAAAGGATAGATTTCAATTTAGAAACTGATCTAAGATGGAAAAAACTATTCTTAACGACAGCATTGATTTGCCGGTCAAATTTAAGCTCAGAGTCAAAAATGACACCAAGGTTCCTCACGCTAGCCAATTTTTTCCCAGGAAACAACCCCAGGCAGTCATCATCCACACAGCCCTTATTTCCAAATAAAATCATCTCGGTCTTATCCTCATTTAATTGGAGAAAGTTATTCGAAAGCCAACACTTAACTTTGGCCAAACATGCACGAAGAGACTGAATGGCACATCTATGGCCATGTTTCAGTGGTAAGTAAATTGAGAATCATCCGCATACAGGTGATACTGAATCCCAAATTTCTCAAAAATCGAGCCTAGAGGGAGCATATAAAGGGAAAATAAAGTTGGTCCCAGTATAGAGCCCTGTGGAACCCCACACACAAGAGGGGCAACAGAAGAAAAATAATCCCCTAAACTGTCTGAAAAAGTCCTATCCTTCAAATAGGAAGAGAACCATTTCAGGGCTAAGCCCTGAATACCAACCTGATTCCTAAGACGACCAATGAGAATGTTATGATCAACTGTATCAAATGCCGCTGTAAGATCTAACAAAAGCAGAACAACACGGTTTCCAGAATCAACACCTCGTAGGATATCATTAGAGACCCTCAAAAGAGCAGATTCTGTACTATGACCAGCTCTAAAACCTGACTGGAATCTATCGGCGATGTTATTCCTCATTAAAAAGTCATTAAGCTGTGCATGCACAATTTTTTCCAGTATCTTCGAAATAAAAGGCAATTTTGAAATCGGACGAAAACTACTCATGTCAAAAGGGTCTAAGCCGTTTCTTTTTAGGAGGGGCTGAATAACCGCATGCTTAAAACTAACCGGAACAACACCAGATGACAAACTAGTATTCATAATAGACAGAATACTTGGGCCAATGGAATCAAGTACCTTCTTAAACAGAGAAGAAGGGACCTTGATATTCATAATAAAACCATAGTGCTAATACATGAAAACAAAAACTATGGTGATAAAAATCATAATTGTGTGGTTATTTTGATTTGACTACAAATGCCCTGGTATTTGTCATGGTATATGGATACAGTATACTGTATTAACCCCATGGTTTACTCAAAGGGCAGTGGTGGCTCAGCGGTTAAGGCTCTGGCTTACTGATCAGAAGGTCAGGGGTTCAAGCCCCAACACCACCAAGACACCACTGTTGGGCCCTTGAGCAAGGCCCTTGAACCCATCTGCTCCAGGGGTGCCGTATCATGGCACCCCTGGAGCTGACCCTGCACTCTGACCCCAGCTTAGCTGTGATATGTGAAAAATAAATAATTTCACCATGTATATGCAGAAATGTATGTATAATGTGTGACAATTGATCAATTAAATTAAATTAAATTAAAAAAAAATAAAAATGGTTACTTAACTCACTTTTCATATGTACTACAATATTTATATTGTAAAACCATGGTTTCCATCAGAAAATAAACAAATAAATGTAAATTAATAATAATAATAATAATACAAAAATATTAGCCTATAACAATCATGGTTACTACAATATTACTATAGAAAAGTTCCACTTAAAACTGTTAATACAGTCTAACATATTGGTAGCACTTTTTTATACGGTTATATTTGTCAACATTAGTAAATATATGAGGTCTCATTAGCTAACAATAAACAAAATAATTGTTATTGTATTCATTGATCTTTGTTAATGTTAGTTAATACAAATAAAATAGAAATATTGTTAGTTTATGTTAGTTCATAGTGTATTAACTGATGTTATCAGATACGACTTTAGAGTTTTAAAATGTTGAATTTTATATTAACCAAGATTAGTAAATGCTGTAAAAGTGTAAACGAGAAGAAATGTTTCTAATAATAATAATACTTACAATTATTTAAATTAAATCTTAATATTAATTAATATTTGTAAAGAAATGAAATAGTAGATTCAGTTTGAATGTGTAATGCTCAAACATTGAAGCACAAACCTTGAAGAAACACAAAGATGTTTTTAATATCATGAGAAAGATAAAGTGAGTCAAGTGTGTCCAAACTTTGGTCAGTCAGCGTTCACACAGTTTGCATTTATTCATTTAAATAGTATTTTTCTGACTTGCGGCGTGTGTTCAGTGTGTGTGTTGTGAGTGTCTCATATGTTCACAAAAGCTCTCGTTAACTCTAATCCCTCTCAGACGGTGTAATTATAGCTCATGACGGGGTTCAGTGTCACTCTTCATTTACTGTAATGACATTTAACGACACTTAACGACGGATCAGAGTAGTCGTGGCATGCTGACGTTTGATTCATGACTCTTCTACACACTGCAGCATACCCGCAGTAAAGCATTAAACTCGATTTCTGCATCTGCACAGTGAAATAATGCTGATCGTGTGGATGACACAGAAACACAGAGCGGTTGATGATGCTCTTTTTATCAGTGATTGTACTTTGACCCAAAACACATGACTGCTGGAAACAGGAAGCGTCTCGTAGAGCTTTAATCTGTCTGATCTGTGAGTGTCATCATCAGACGTGACCTTCTAATACAAAACGAAACCTCTTTATTCAACATTCAAATGTACTTATTTCACTAATGCACGAGGGCTGTATAAACACAACACAAACACAAATATTGTATTGCAGCTTATTCAGATCAAGAGCCGTCCACTAAGACTATATGTGTGACTGACATGTCAAGCAACACAACTCAACCTGTCTCTGTTTCTCCCATCAGGAGAGAGAGTTATCACAGCCAGAGCTGGACGGTGAGTATCTTTACTCAGATACATAATGTCATATAACACAACACGTAACATTACAACACGCTGTGGAAAGTAGGGTTAAATGTGATACTTACTTAATAAATATGGGAACAATATCACACGTTATACTGTATGTTTAAGAACCTTTTAAGCTTGTGTGTTTGAATGAAAACTTCTTTAAGGTGCTTTAAGCAAATTTAGGCATTCTAGACTGTCGACGAGACTGAGTCGTTGAATTAGCCACGCCCTCTTTCCAAAACGCCGCTCTCCAAAGATACCGCATGAGCTTTTTTGAGACCAGAAACGTTTAAAGCAACAGCAGTGAAACAGCGCCCTCAACTGGCAACTGTTATGAACAACACGGCATAAAAATGACATAATTCGCAGAATGATTGACAGGTCGAAAGCGTCATTGACGGCGGCACCTTTTCGTTTGTTGTTTACAGAGTCTCGATCCGTCAGAGAGACGGAGACATATCTCACAACACTTATTTAGTGTTATCTTTCAGAGAACATTTTCTTCACACCTTTCCGTGACAATTATCGCTTACAGCATCTTTAATTCAATCATTTTAATTAACCCAAATGAGTTTGTATATGACACATGATGAATTTTAACAAAACGGGTTTATTCTACTAATAATATTAAGCTCATTTACTGATTATTTAAGGCTTTTTTCCACTTTAAAATATTTTAAATGATTAATACCTAATGCACTTTTAATAAATATATCAACATTTTAATTATTATTCCCACTCAAGCATTTATACATTAATCGAGATTTATTTAGACATTTCAATAACTTCTAAAACGATCTAGCAATAAAATATATTTATATATATTAAAACAAATGTTTTTATTTGATTATACAGGGCACAGTGTACTATGCATAAAACACGTCACTATATAAAAATATATATATAAAATTAAAAAAATATTATGAAATAGTTTTAAAATAAAAAATATATACATCGTATAAATGAAGAAATGAAACATAATTAAGGTCATAGTTTAAAAACAAACATAATAGTTTAAAGTTTTGTTCTGTTGTCAAAGTCTTCAGACAAACCTGCTCTTAAAGGGACAGTACACCCAAAAATGAGAATTCAAATACAAATGAAGATGTTTAGAGGAATATTTCAGCTCTGTAGGTCCATACAATGCAAGTGAATGGTGACCAGAACGTTGAAGCTCCAAAAAGCACATAAAAGCCACATAAAAGTAATCCATACGACTCCAGTGGTTTAAATATTGTCTTATGGTTTCGCGTGAGAACAGACTAATATATAACTCCTGATATTGCATTATGATTGCATTATGATTTCAAGCTCGATTACACATCCTATAGCGGCATCTAGCGATATGTGCATGTTCAAGCACTAGGAGTGTAAACGAGCTCATAAAGCTGTAGAGTGTTATATTTCAGTCTGTTCCCACACAAAACCAATGACATCGCTTCAGGTATTTCTTTAAATAGATAAACCAGTCATATGGATTACTTCTATGCTGCATTTGTGGTTTTTGGAGCTTTACAGTTCTGGTCTTCATTCATGTAGATTCAATGGAAATGGGGAGCGTTCACAAGAGACTGACAGGAAAGGACTTTAATATGTAATGCATTTTGTATGTTGTGATCTTTTTCAGAGCTTTCTGATGCGTTTAAGGAGTTTGATTACGATCAGGACGGATATCTGAATTATAAAGATCTGGCCGAGTGTATGAGGACGATGGGATACATGCCAACAGAGATGGAGCTTCTGGAGATTATTCAACAGATTAAAATGAGGCGTGAGTTTGAACATACGTGTGCATCACAATTCACTAACTTCTATTCCCCAAAGTATGCAATCAGACTGCCGCTAGGTCAGTGATGACAACAGCGATGAAAGTGGCCAGGAGAAGAAGCTAACAGACTAATCGGCTAGCAGTATGCTAAGCTAGTAGGCTAACCAGTTATCTTGTGAGTAACTGGAGAAACAGAACGAGCAATGTTCAGTTTCAGCATTATTAGCTTCGGTTTAATGACGTTATTCCTGGTTATATTCACACAGTTAAGACAACATGAATCAAACAGTGCTTGCATAGAGTTCGCATTGAAATAAAAATGCTCTTGATACAATCTGCACATTATTGGATAGTATGTGAGCTGATGTTGCAGTATGCTTGTGTTTAGTCGGGGGTCTGATGGATTTCGATGATTTCTGTGAGTTAATGGGACCTCGGATGATGGTGGAGACGGCTGATATGTTGGGACTCAAAGAAATCAAAAGTTCCTTCAGTCAGGTCAGACATGTCACACAACGACAAATAATAATGCCATTATATCAGCTAATAACTGTTTTTCTGTTTATTCTGTACATACACTGTAAAAATGACAAAAGTGGAGTAATCTTAAAAAGTAAAGCAACCAGCGTTTCAGCAACTAAACACTTCAAGTTGGGTTGTCGTTTCATGAACTCAATACGATAAGTTCAGCAAACTCAAAAATAGTAAGTAGATCTAAGTTCAATAAACTTGCATTTTTAAGTGCAGCTGACCATCATTTTCAATATTCAATTTGTTTTTCTCCCTAATTTGTAACGCCCAGTTCCCAATGCGCTGTACGTCCTCGTGGTGGCGTAGTGACTCGCCTCAATCCGGGTGCTGGAGGACGAATCTCAGCTGACTCCGCGTCTGAGGCCGTCAATCTGCGCATCTGATCACGTGACTTGTTGAGCGTGTTACCATGGAGACGTCACGCTATTCTCCGCAGCATCCACGCACAGCTCACCACACGCCCCACCGAGAGCGAGAACCACATTATAGTGACCACGAGGAGGTTACCCCATGTGACTCTACCCTCCCTAGCAACCTGGCCAATTTGGTTGCTAAGGAGACCTGACTGGAGTCACTCAGCACACGCTGGATTCAAACTCGAGACTCCAGCTGTGATAGTGTCAATACTCGCTGAGATACCCAGAGCCCCAATTTTCAATATTCTTGGTATAAAAATTATATTCTTATTAAGCATATCTACATTTTTCCATATTAGATCATGTGTCGCCCCACCAAGAAACCAATTAGTTGGTCCAAATTATGAAGTTATGTATTAAACAATTACATAAAACCGTAAAAATTCAACTTAATAACTGAAGAAACTTAATCAAAGCGAACACTAATCACCCTGATGTTGACTTCCATATATATATATTTAAATAAATATTCCTTTCAGTCCAAACATGACATTGTGTCTGCTCACTGTTTAACATGGAGTGGTGGTGGTGTAGTGGTCTAAGCACATAACTGTTAATCAGGAGGTTGATGGTTTGACCCCCACAGCCACCACCATTGTGTCCTTGAGTAAGGCACTTAACTCCAGGTTGCTCCGGGGGATTGTCCCTGTAATAAGTGCACTGTAAGTCACTTTGGATAAAAGCATCTGCCAAATGCAGAAATGTAAATGTAACATTGTAAGTTGCTTTTAGCTTAAATGGCATGAGAGTTGACTTCATTGATTGTTTTAAGTAATCGCAACTTTTCTACATTAGAAAGTTCAATCAACTTTTAAAAGTACACTTATCTGCCAACATTTATACAGTGTAGATCTAAAGTTTGGTCAGATGAAATAAGGTTGTTAAATCAGATTAAGTTGTTTAAGTAAGAGTTGATTTGTTTAGAGTTTGACATTAGCTTGATGCTAAGCTAATGACGCGATACTCTAATAAGC
Organism: Xyrauchen texanus; assembly: GCF_025860055.1. NCBI lineage: Eukaryota > Metazoa > Chordata > Actinopteri > Cypriniformes > Catostomidae > Xyrauchen > Xyrauchen texanus. The sequence goes on along the minus strand of NC_068277.1, from coordinate 2,121,370 downwards.
ATAAAAATACACAACACAAATAAACTCGTTACTTTAGTGAGATTGATCAGGTGGTAACAGCTGGTACAAAGTATTCCTAAAATTGTGCACTGACAGATTGTTTCAAACCACCACAGTTCATTCTAAAACATCTTTATTTTGATTAGTTTATCGATAAACATTTATTGGCGCTTTTAAAATAGTGTCTAGATAGGCAGCTCACTAGAGTTTGGAACAGAGCTCCTTTATGTCAGACTTCGTCTGTTGTTTGTCCTTCAACATCATCCTGGTCATGTTTCCGTTCATCATCATCATCATCATCATCATCATCATCTGTGTTTGTGGGGCAGTTTGACACAGATGGAGATGGAAAGATCTCTCTAGATGAGATGAAGGAGGCCGTGAAGTCTCTGTTAGGAGAGAAACTCAAGAAGGGAGAACTAGAGGACATCCTGAAGGAGCTGGACCTCAACGGTGACGGGACGGTGGACTTTGATGGTGAGGAGATCTTCAACACAAACACACACTCACAAATAAACATTCCAGTAGGAACCAGAAGGTTTGTTATGGTGCAATCGTCTTCTCTGAACCTCTAAATATAACATGACCTTCTGTTTTCTTGTAGAGTTTGTGATGATGCTGTCGATTCGGTAACCACCGTCATCTCTCATCCAATGAGATGTTAGATAGCTGCAGGTGCAGTCGTGATGTCATTACAAACACTCTCAAACTGTTCTCATTGGCTCCTGACCAAACTCTTCCAGAAATTATCTGCAAACTTATTTAGATGTTTTCTGAATGATTGATTGAATACATACTATATATGACTCTGAATGAAATGTATTTATATATATAGAAATATTACATAATATTAAACATCAGTAGGCCTTTGAACAAGTGTACATAATGCAAGAGTTTTGTTTTGTTTTGTTAATAAACACTAAAGTAAAGTAAATGTGAGAGAATTATTTGAATTATGTAAACAGCACTATACCATATAGCTGAGAGATGCCAAATCTGTGGGTCACTGTCTTCCAAGGATCTCTGTTGGATTTATTGTTATTCTGAGTAATAATTCACTTTTTACTCCAGTTCAGGATGAGTTTTATAGCTTAATTCACACTGATCATTGTGTTAAAGCTCAAAGTTCATAGTAGTTTAAGCAAGTTTAAGTCTTTAAGAAATACAGATAAACTAGCAGCAACTAAATCTCAAAGTGGAAACTTGTTAACCTTTCCTGGAAGGACAACAATAAAGTATTCGTCACAGTTACTGTCATAACCTCCGTTCCCTGATGGACACCTCAGATCTTTGAGAAAAGGCAGATGAAAATTGGCAAGTTTAATTTGCCCAGACATACGGGTATAAAAGGAGAAGGAATGCCCACTCTAATCTAGTTTTTGTGCTAAAGAGCCGAGACAAGGTCCAGGCAATTTCAGGGGCTAGTACAGCATAGAGGGACACAACGTCTCGTTTCCTCCATCGGAGAACGGAGGTTACGACAGTGTTCCCCTTCTGTCACTCACTCAACGTTGTGTCGATGTAGTGACACTATGAATCCCTATAGAAAAACGGCACAACAACTGAACCTTGTTACTTTAACTGCCGATACAGGTGCAAGCAATCTGCTGTGTGCGTAGTAGCAACAGACATCATGTAGTTCCCCACATCCCTGAGGGGGATGCCCACTTCCCTTAACAGGGCAAGAGATGCCTCTGCGACTTTTGTATAGACGCGAGGGGACAGGGACAGGCCAAAGGGGAGGACCTAATACTGATACGCCCAGCCATCGATACCAAACCGTAGGAAGGGTCTGCGTCCAGGTAAAACAGAGACATGAAAGTATGCGTCCTTCAGGTCTACCGCTGAGAACCAATCGTGATGCTGGACGCATGTCAAAATGTGTTTCTAGCATCTAGAATGGGAGTCTTCAGAAGTCTCCCAGGCCCGGTTCAGAACTCGCAGATCCAAGATTGGCCGCAACCAACCATCTTTCTTTGGCATGATGAAGTAAGGGCTGTAGAACCCTACAGGGAGGGACATAGTGAAGAAGGTTCACGATCTCCACCTGCAGGGTGGAATAAAGTGACGTGAAGCAACACCGCTGAACCTGGGCAGGTGCCTGGCGAACTGAATTGCATAGCCGAGAGGGGTTGGAAAGCATTAGCCATGCGTTCAAGCTCCGGTGAGGGGCTCTAAGGGAACGATTGTATCTGACGTGCCTGGAGGTGGGGTCTCACGGCGGGGGATAGCAGGCAATGCCACACCGAGGAGCGTTGCTTCAACCCGAGGTGGCTGCGCTGAGGGGGACCTCAAAGCATGGAGTAGTCTGGGTACCAGCTCTGTAGCGGACATCTCTCTCCCTGTGTCGTCCATCTCAGGGGCACATAGGAGCCTTCCAGGTCCTTGTGCCAGGCCATGAGGTGGGGGGGTGTCTGTTTCCTGTGGGGGGGCTCTACGCTGGGGCCGAGAACTGGGCTTGTGCCGTGGCGGAGCTGCCTTGGAGACACCCTCGGCGAGCAGACGGGGTACAGGATCTTGAGCAAAACCTAGGCAAGATGTGTTGTATAGCCTCCGACTGCTTCTTTACCACCAAGAACTGCTGGGCAAAGTCCTCAATGGTATCGTCGAATAGTCTGATCTGGGAGATGGGCGCATGGAGAGAGCGAACTGTGTTGCCGTCCCTCATCTCAAACAGATTCAGCCACAGGTGGCTCTCCTGGACCACCGAGGTGGACATCACCTGCCCCAGTGCTCGTGCCATGACCTTCGTCACTCGGAGTGCAAGGTTGGTCACCAAGCGCAGCTCCTGCAGCACATCGGGATCAGGACTACTCACATGCAGCTCATTCAGTGCCTTGGCCTGGTGGACTTGCAGGAGGGCCATGGCATGCAGGGCGGAGGTGGCCTGTCTAGCAGCACTGTAGGCTTTGGGCGCCCTGCCTTTGAGAGTTGTGAGATCGGACAAACTTGTAAGTTGTTTTGAGCAGCAACATGTGCCCTGCACAGTTCATCATGCACTTCCGGGAAGAAAGAGACCAGGGAGGACGTGGCCGTGGGTGCCCTGAACCCAGGAACCAATCATCTAACTCCATCATCAGTGGATGACGGAGGGTTCCAGTCCAACCAGATACTCGCAGTGGCCCGGGAAAGCATAGCAGTCAACTCTGCATCAGCCTCAGACTGGGCGGGCAGACCTGAAGGTGGCAGCCCAGACGAGTCCTCGGCAATCTGACATCGCCAATGTGCTCTCTGATGCAGTGATCGTGAACTCATCGCGAGCTCCAAAAGATACGTTAAGCTGGCAATGAGGCGAGCTGGTCTCATCTCGGAACTCATCAGGGGAAAACAAGTGTGCAGGGGAATGGGAGGTCCACAGGGATTTACCCGGCGAGGCCGCGCTCATTCAACTCCCCAAATCGCCTCCCCCTCCAGCCTGGAGTGGCATGAAAATTCCACTCACCAATTTTCAATAACCTTATCTCAAAGATCTGAGGTGTTTTGGGGCTCCCAAGAGCGACCCCTAGAGTTACTACATTGACACAATGTTGAATGAGAGGCAGAAGGGGAAGAAAGTAGAAAGTGACCGTTGACGTTAAGCCTGCCATTATAAAACTTAGTGTTTCCCAGTTAACATTTTTGGCTTCCAGAACATTCTGGAAATGTTAGTTTGTGGATATAAAAAATAAAACCTAAACCTAAGAATACTCCTAGAATGTTAGGAATTGGTTCCCCAACTGTAGGGGAATGTTTAGTGTTTGAAAGTTTATGCTAAAAATAAGTGAAATCAACTATAGGCTACACGTCAAGTCAATTTTATTTGTACAGCACTTTCACAACACACATCGTCTCAAAGCAGCTTTACAGAAGATCAGCATTAACAGATGATAAAACTAATGTCTATAATGTTGATGAATCATCATTGTGTAATTGGATACAATACGATTGTTATTCATGTTTAAAAATAAGTAATTAAATAATAATTGTATTAATAACCCCAATGAGCAGCTGAAGGCGACAGTGGCAAGGAACACAAAACTCCATAAGATGTTGATTAATGGAGAAAAATAACTTTGGGAGAAATTAGACTCACTGTGGGGGCCAGTTCTCCTCTGAATAACCCCACCCTAACCCTAAACCAGACTCACTGTGGGGGCCGGTTCCCCTCTGGCTAACCCCACCCTAACCCTAAACCAGACTCACTGTGGGGGCCGGTTCCCCTCTGACTAACCCCCACCCTAACCCTAAACCAGACTCACTGTGGGGGCCGGTTCCCCTCTGACAATCCCCACCCTAACACTAAACCAGACTCACTGTGGGGGCCAGTTCCCCTCTGACTAATCCCACCCTAACCCTAAACCAGACTCACTGTGGGGGCCAGTTCCCCTCTGACTAACCCCACCCTAACCCTAAACCAGACTCACTGTGGGGGCCAGTTCCCCTCTGATTAACCCCACCCTAACCCTAAACCAGACTCACTGTGGGGGCCAGTTCCCCTCTGACTAACCCCACCCTAACCCTAAACCAGACTCACTGTGGGGGTCAGTTCCACTCTGACTAACCCCACCCTAACCCTAAACCAGACTCACTGTGGGGGCCGGTTCCCCTCTGACTAACCCCACCCCAACCCTAAACCAGACTCACTGTGGGGGCCGGTTCCCCTCTGACTAACCCCCACCCTAACCCTAAACCAGACTCACTGTGGGGGTCAGTTCCCCTCTGATTAACCTCACCCTAACCCTAACCCAGACTCACTGTGGGGGTCAGTTCCCCTCTGATTAACCCCACCCTAACCCTAAACCAGACTCACTGTGGGGGTCAGTTCCCCTCTGACTAACCCCCACCATTCCTGCTTTGTGTTGGACTCCACTGCTACATGTCACTGAATGATGATGACTAAATTCAGCCGGTGCCAGACATCACTTCAGTCTATTATGATGGAATCAAGCCGGTTCTGGTGACCTCAGGATATGAGTCCGGAGGTTGAGACAGGGAAACAAATAAAATAATATAAGCATAGATGCCATTCAATTTATTGCAGAGTTATAAATCATAATCACTGTTTCTGGTCAATGTTTCTACACTATAGATCTCAGAGCCAATTTGATACATTTCAGAAAGTGAATAAATGTGAAATAACTCGTTTTATAACATTCAGACAGACTACAGGTGAAACTCGAAAAATTAGAATATCGTGCAAAAGTTCATTAATTTCAGTAATTCAACTTAAAAGGTGAAACTAATATATTATATAGACTCATTACAAGCAAAGTAAGATATTTCAAGCCTTTATTTGATATAATTTTGATGATTATGGCTTACAGCTTATGAAAACCCCAAATTCAGAATCTCAGAAAATTAGAATATTACATGAAATCAATAAAAAAAAAAGGATTTTAAATACAGAAATGTCGGCCCTCTGAAAAGTATAATCATGCATATGTACTCAGTACTTGGTTTGGGCCCCTTTTGCATTAATTACTGCCTCAATGCGGCGTGGCATGGATGCTATCAGCCTGTGGCACTGCTGAGGTGTTATGGAAGACCAAGATGCTTCAATAGCGGCCTTCAGCTCTTCTGCATTGTTTGGTCTCATGTCTCTCATCTTTCTCTTGGCAATGCCCCATAGATTCTCTATGGGGTTCAGGTCAGGCGAGTTTGCTGGCCAATCAAGCACAGTAATACCATGGTCATTGAACCAGGTTTTGGTACTTTTGGCAGTGTGGGCAGGTGCCAAGTCCTGCTGGAAAATGAAGTCAGCATCTCCATAAAGCTTGTCTGCTGAAGGAAGCATGAAGTGCTCTAAAATGTCCCGGTAGACAGCTGCGTTGACTCTGGACTTAATAAAGCACAGTGGACCAACACCAGCCGATGACATGGCTCCCCAAACCAACACAGACTGTGGAAACTTCACACTGGACTTCAAGCATCTTGGATTGTGTGCCTCTCCATTCTTCCTCCAGACTCTGGGACCTTGGTTTCCAAATGAGATGCAAAATTTGCTCTCATCAGAAAAGAGGACTTTGGACCACTGAGCAACAGACCAGTTCTTTTTTTCTTTAGCCCAGGTAAGGCGTTTGACATTTGAAGCCCATGTCCAGGACCCGTCTGTGTGTGGTGGCTCTTGATGCAGTAACTCCAGCCTCAGTCCACTCCTTGTGAAGCTCCCCACACATTTGAATGGCCTTTTCCTGACAATCCTCTCCAGGCTACGGTCATCCCTGCTGCTTGTGCACCTTTTTCTTCCACACTTTTCCCTTCCACTTAACTTTCTATTAATGTGCTTTGATACAGCACTTTGAGAACATCCAACTTCTTTTGCAATTACCTTTTGAGGCTTTCCCTCCTTGTGGAGGGTGTCAATGATGGTTTTCTGCACAACTGTCAGGTCAGCAGTCTTCCCCATGATTGTGAATTCAACTGAACCAGACTGAGAGACCATTTAAAGGCTCAGGAACCCTTTGCAGGTGTTTAGCTGATTAGAGTGTGACACTTTGAGCCTACAATACTGAACCTTTTCACAATATTCTAATTTTCTGAGATTCTGAATTTGGGGTTTTCATAAGCTGTAAGCCATAATCATCAACATTATATCAAATAAAGGCTTGAAATATCTTACTTTGCTTGTAATGAGTCTATATAATATATTAGTTTCACCTTTTAAGTTGAATTACTGAAATTAATGAACTTTTGCACGATATTCTAATTTTTCGAGTTTCACCTGTAAGCAAACAAACATGCTTTATTAAAGGTTATTAAGTTTTCAGAACTGAAAGCCATAGGGCTGTCAAATTAATATTCAAAATTAGAATTTCTGTTGAATTTAAGAACAATTTGCACATTCGACTGCTAAAACTGAGCATTCGAGTTTTGGATGTGTGCCGATGACTTCAGACAGCATTCTTGAACTAAAAAAGGCTAGTTGATGTCTCGAGACACATTTTAAAGTTCTTTTAAACTTGACTCTGCATTTAAAATACAGCGCTCCTGCATGAGACGCTGAATAAACAAAAACAAACCCAAGCAAAGACATTCGTCTAGCGCAGTGGTTCCCAACCCTGTTCCTGGAGGCCCGACCAACACGCCGTCTCTGGCGGCGTCTCGTTTAGAAGGCTGCGTGCATGGTATGTCGCGTCCTTGGAAGGCTGCAGTATACGAGCGTCCTCCTTTAAACAAGCCTTGTTTTAAATGATATGGCCTTCGTAAGACGAACCGAAATGGAACGTAACATGGTTGCTATGACAACAAGCCACTCTTTAACATGCAAGCGCTTTACGTGAGAAGGGAACAAAGTGCCTTTAGAAAGGAATGTATGAGGTAAAATTTAGGAGAGTTATAAAGATGTAGAGAGAAATGAAAATAGATTTTACAGGTTTAATTATACATTAATATAATTGTATATATTATATACTCTGCACCCATCTACTGAGGTACTTCAACTTGGGAATTAATATTCCTTGCATTTGAACATCATATTTACGGGCATATTTTAGACATTTCCGTTGAAGCAAAGACTTATGGGTTGTGAGTGCCCATGAAGGATACACCTCATACATCCTCTGAATTCCCGAGAAAGCAGGTCGCATTTGAAGGCTGCATTCGAAGTGTCCTACTCGCTTTTCTGAAACGAGACAGCCTCGATGACGTATGCGGATGATGTCAAAAGCGATATGTCAAATGCAACCTGTCAAATGCGACCAGCGGAGGACGCAGCCTTTATATGGTAAAAGAGCGAGGTTGTTATCTAAGAGAGTGCGCTTGCGCTACTGCCTTCTACTGGCTGACTGAAGAACTGCCACACACAGAATCAAACGCTTAATAAATAAAATAAATAATACAATAATATATAAATACTCTTATTAACAAATAATATTACATAATAAACTTTTACAATAAATATACTCCTCATACACATGTCTTTGGCAGGTAAATGACTCTCAACACGAGTTTACGTCATGGTGTCACGTCTGAGCAAACATTATAGATTTTACACTCTGAATGATTTTAAGTTCTGTTTATTTTTAGGCTGACTCTATTGATTTATAACTGTTCAATGACCCCATATGTGCTATTTCTAGATAAGCCATAAAGGAATGCTTAGATCTCTTTAATTCACTAGATTTTCCATTTGGACCTAATGGGATCCTACAGGAATCATCTACTAGATATGAATGGAAATTAATATTTTGCGTTTAATTACACAGAATGTCAGTTTCAAGTAGATTTTTATCCCATTAGAATTGGTTCCAAAAGATGTTAGAAATTAATTTATAATTTCTTTTGGATTTGTTTTTGTTTTTTTAAAGGGGACAATACTTTCTAACTCCATGGATCAGAATCTGCTGTTGCTGGTTCAAAACAAATGATGCGTCCAAGCCTTCGTTTGTAATTCAGAAATGTCACTTTAGAACTAGTATCACGGCTTGGGCTGTTTCTGACAAGTTATTGGATAAACAAGGAAGTGTGTGTGTGTGTGTGTGTGTGTGTGTGTGTGTGTGTGTGTGTGTGTGTGCATGAGAGAGAGAGAGAGATAGCGTGTGACTTCACCTGTAGCCACTCCCAAGCAGAGATGCTGCCTTTGATACTGTGGACCACCAGATTCTTTTAAATAGGTTATGTGAGCATGTAGGCCTCTCTGGAACTGTTTTTAACCGGTTTACCTCATATCTTTGTGGAATTATTTTTTTTATAGGTAACCACACCTCCAAACCACTATGAGTCTACTTGTGGGGTACCACAAGGACCAAATTTGGGACTGTTACTTTTTATTTGTACATGCTACTGCTGGGCAGTGTCATCAGGAGGCACGGCTTCTCTTTCCACAGCTATGCTGATGACACTAGCTCTACGTGTCCTGATGACACCGGGCTGACTCACTTGTAAACTGTACTTTAGATATAAAGGTTGTTACAAATTTTTTACAGCTCAACCGGGATAAAATAGAAGAACTGATTATTGGTTCAAAGGCCCAAAGAGAGAAACTGACTCCCAAACTAAGCACTCAACCCAAGCCAAGAAGCAAGAAATCTAGGAGTGATTTTTGACGCGGATTTGAATTTCAAGGCTCATGTGCGGTTCTCAAAAACAGCTTTATATCATTTGAAGAACATCGCCAAAGTGAGGCCATTTCTCTCTCCTAGCAACACGGTGAGTCTGATGCACACTTTTATAACTAGTATTCTAGACTATTGTAATGGATTGTTTGAGAAATGCATACTCTGGAATTTGAAATACTCCTCCTAGGGTATTCATGCTACCGGTACCAAATGTGGGCGACATCATATCAAGACATTGACGATGCTAAATTGCGAACTGATTTTTTATATATCGAACGATGTTGCCATGGCAACACGATAACGTAAAACAAATGGGAAACAGAAAGTGTCTCATATCTTCTGCGTGCATCATGAGATTTACATCAAAATTGAGCCGTATGATTGGCCTTGCGGGCTGATCACATTGATGTGGCTATTGTGGGTATTATCCTAACTATGATCTGTAATAATTTAATTTACAATTAATGCTTTGGTAGAAAGAGATCTAATGTTTAGTAGCCCTATCTTCATATGATGTTTATCTTTAATTTGTTTGTTTTGTTCAAGTTTGACCTTAATCGAAGTTTTTCTAACTGATTTAGTGAGGATATTGTGTTTGTAGTTCGGGGAACAGACACAGTCTCTATGTGTTGTAGTTTATGTGACCTGTGTGACGTCTTAAGGCAGCTAGCAGATGTTCGGATTAACCAGTTTGTCTGCTTCCTGACCTGGGCCCCAGTTATTCAAATACTATCATTATTAAGACTATGAGCCAAATTACTAGAGAGGAGAGCGGACATCATTATTGACAACATAAATACCTATTTTAGAAAATCTATGTTTAGCATTAGCCAGCACTTGTAAATTTGATCTGATGTCCTCTAATGGATGCGTGTCTTCTTCTTCGTCAGTCTGACTAATTCCTTACATTTATCACATGTGAATCCCTCACTGCTGATGGAAGAGGCTATTTTAAACATGTTACCTGCAATGCAGGAAGAAATAACATGAACGGATGCCACGACTTACCGCTTTGTTGTTGTTGTTGGTTGTTGTGGTGAGGGTTTTAAAAAGTCCTCTTAGGGGATTCATGTGACTGGCACCAAATTTGTGCAAGATCATGCCAAGATATTGTGGATGCTAAGTTGCTAATGGATTTTTGATATTCTGAACAGTGTCGCCATGGCGAAGCAATACATTTATGGCAAAAATGGGAAACAGGAAGTGCCTTATATCTTCTGTGTGATTTTGATGAAAATTCAGCTGTATATTTGGTAACAGGGTCGGATCACATGGATATGGCTATTATTGGTCACGGTCATAGCGCAACCAACTGGCAGCAGGAAGTATGGCACTTTTAACAGACTTTGAAAAGCCCTCTTATGTTTACATGAATTGCTTTAAATTTCTTTAGAAGACACCGCTGATGTAAAAGGGATATTTTATAACTTAAATAGTATTACCATGGCAAAACATTCATTGTTATTCTTTTCTTCCAATATTTGGGTGTTTTTGAACTTTTGCACACACATCAGAGTCGTTGGCCATTAGGTCTGGGCAAAGTTCATGCATGGGCATGAAGGCTCTGTAGCGCCCCCTTTAATATGGGTGTGTAAGACGGCCTCTTTAGCACCCCGATTTTCACCTACAGTTGATTTTGTAAATTGGTACATGTCTTGCTACAAGCCAGACAACTTTCATAATTATAGTCATTAGGTCCGCCCAACAGGAAGTCAGCCATTTTGTATTTTTTGAATATTGCAGTCTCTAAACTTTTAAATTCTCCTCCTAAGGGTTCATGAGATTGTGCCAAGACATTGAAGATGCCACATTGTGAACAAATCTTCGATATATCGAACGGTGTTGTCATGGCTAGGCATTATACAAATTGTCAAAAATGGGAAACAGGAAGTGTCTCATAACTTCTCATTGTAAAAGTGCTAAACTTGACTATGACTAATAAAAACAATACCACATTTTTTACAATCAATCAATTAATAAAGGTTTAGCAAAGATCTTGCTATTATGACTCTCCAAACTATATATCCTGGTAGAGCAACTCTGCCATCGCCCTTCTCCCCACCATGGCGAAACTGTAAACTCCCAAAATCTGTTGCACCTGGCATCCATAGTTTGACTGTAGACATCCTCTCATTTGCATATTGCGCAAACTAAAAATAAATACAGAAATAAATGTATGATTAAAGAAATATATTAATGCATGAATATGCAGATTACATTATTGATTTATTTGTGTATTTATATATTAGTTTTTGCAGGTTTCGTCCTCCATACAAATTATGTTAGAAATTCTTTTAGAATTTCTTTTGGATTTTTTAACTGAATAATAATAATTTGTATTATATATATAAATAAGCTTTTATGTTTCTGTGGTTTAAATGTTGTTTTGTGTGTGTGAGAGTGTGTGTGTGTGCGTGTTCGAGCGTGAGCGTATGTTCGTGTGTTTTGAATGTGTGTGTGTGTGTGTGTGTGTGTGTGTGTGAGTATGTGTGTGTGTGTGTGTGTGTGTGTGTGTGTGTGAGTGTGTATTGTAAAGTGCGTCATCCGGGTATTTCCGCGCGCAGGAGCAGTAGGGCGTGTCTCGTGCTCGGACAACTTTCGATTCGCAGAGTCGCACGGAAGACAACCGTCGTTTAAATTTCACCGAAGTTACGAAACGTCAAAGACCGACCGAGTGCGATTCGAGCTGGAGTGACAGGCGTCATGGAGGGTAAGTCTTGCGTCATAACGGCGCGTTTGTTCATATGAGCGGTGAAACGGGTTGTTTTCGTGTCCGTGCGGTGGGGAAACCCCCAATCCGAAGTTTCGCTGTCGGTGTGTGAAAACAGGCGATCGATCGGGTGATCGGGACACCGTCCGCTGGATGAATCGGGACAAGTACATGAATAAACGCGACGCATACAAACGCGTCTATCTCGGGACACTTTTATTTGCGACTTCCTGACGCGCACTGACGCATTCAGGCCTACAAATGTTTGTGTGTGTGTGTGTGTGTGTGTGTGTGTGTGTGTGTGTGTGTGTGTGTGTGTGTGTGTGTGTGTGTGTGTATATATATATATATATATATCCCTGTGTGAGTTTGTGTGTGTCAGTGAGTATTTGTGTGTCAGTGTGTGAGTTTGTTTGTGTGTGTGTGTGTGAGAGTGTGTGTGAGAGTGTGTGTTTGTGTGTGAGTTTGTTGGTGTGTGTTTGTGTGTGTGTGTGTGTGTGTGTGTGTGTGTGTGTGAGAGAGTGTGAGTTTGTGTGTGAGAGTGTAAGAGTGTTTGTGAGTTTGTTTGTGTGTGTCAGTGAGTATTTGTGTGTCAGTGTGTGAGTTTGTTTGTTTGTGTGTGTGTGTGTGTGTGTGTGTGTGTGTGAGAGAGTGTGAGTTTGTGTGTGAGTTTGTTGGTGTGTGTGTGTGTGTGTGTGTGTGAGAGAGTGTGAGTTTGTGTGTGAGAGTGTAAGAGTGTTTGTGAGTTTGTTTGTGTGTGTGTGTGTGTGTGTGTTTGTGTGTGTGTGTGTGTGAGAGAGTGTGAGTTTGTGTGTGAGAGTGTAAGAGTGTTTGTGAGTTTGTGTGTGTGTGTGTGTGTGTGTGTGAGAGAGAGTGTGAGTTTGTTTGTGTGCGTTTGTGTATTTGTGTGTGTGTGTGTGTGTGTGTGTGTGTTGTCCACTCTTCTCTATCTTTTAAAGGACACAATTGTATTTAATTGGTTTTCCATCATTATAAATATGTTCTGTAATTGCAGACGTCTGTTAGATGTGTGTTTACATCTGGATGATGTGTTTTTATCTGCAATCCGTCTATAAGACGACTCCTCTCAGATGCCAATAAGATGTTCAGCAGATGTTAAACTGATGTTTTCCAGATGAACATCAGAGATGCACGTGTGCTATCTGGGGAAAGGGTTTGTGTACAAACATCTGCTGAACGTGTTAAAAAGATCAGATTTACAAACGTTCTGTATCATAAACATCTCAAATACATCTGCTGAACATCTTATTGGCATCTGAGAGGAGTCGTCTTATAGACGGATGAAAACACATTATTGGAGAATAATTAACGAGAAATAATAAAAACGACAAACGAAAGAAAGCTCGAGCATATTTCTGGTCTTAATGTCTTCAATACTTCCTTTTATTCCAAAGTTATTAAGCTTCAGTTGTTATTATTTTAACCAACTGTGTTCCAAAAACATAGACTGCATCCTAATTCGAGGGAACCGCATTTACACTGCATACGACAAACGAAATACGATAGACCAGAAATCATTCGTTTCCGTTGGAAAGTCGCGCATGTGAAATCTTTGGATCTGATTTGAGCTTCAGATACATTAAACATTTCAACGTGTGTGACTAGACCGCATGGGACGCCCGACCGCATGGGACGCCCGACCACATGGGACGCCCGACCGTATGCGACGCCCGACCGTATGCGACGCCCGACCGCATGGGACGCCCGACCGCATGGGACGCCCGACCGTATGCGACGCCCAACCGCATGGGACGCCGACCGCATGGGACGCCCGACCGCATGGGACGCCCGACCGCATGGGACGCCCGACCGCATGGGACGCCCGACCGCATGGGACGCCCGACCGTATGCGACGCCCGACCGCATGGGACGCCGACCGCATGGGACGCCCGACCGCATGGGACGCCCGACCGCATGGGACGCCCGACCGCATGGGACGCCGACCGCATGGGACGCCCGACCGCATGGGACGCCCGACCGAAAAGGCTTTTGTATTAAATGTGCGATCTTGTGCATGTGTCATTTATATGTGCATGTGTCATTTATATGTGCACACTCTAAACTTTAATATTTAATTGAAATCTATGAATTTGAACTTATTAATAATAATATTTCAGCTTTCTATTCAATATCGATATCGATTCATATTGGGAAGTTTTCAGTTATAAAGTATATTTCGATTCAAATGACTTTTTTTTTTTTTTAGTTAGTCGATTCGATATTGATTCTCAAAAGCCATGGATCGATCTTTTACTCTGCGCAACCCTCCAATATATTGCGAGGAAATCACTCTGCGACTAAAGATGTGTGTGTTTGTTAACTGGAAATGTTTAGATTTAGTTTAGTAATCGTGTAATTTATTCAGCAGCGAGATCATTCACAACATATTGAGAGTAAAAGTTGTTCCGTGTGATGTGTCTAAAGATGAGATCCACACAACACATTTATCATTGAATAATGTCTTAATATCCGTTCTGTTCTTTATAGTTCTTTGATCAAAAACAACTACAAAAAAAACTTTAATTGTAAACAGGCCTAGCATAGATGAGATAAAGCTATTTGAGTCCCTCTCGTTAACACTAATTTACAGACGCTGTTTGCAAAAATGTCGGGTTTATTAAAAAGACGGTACTGATTTTTAACACGTGTTCAACAAATCAAAATAAATACCTGCAAATAGTAACAATAAACAATTAACATGTAACAAATTATAATATATGCGGCATAATATCATATTTATTGATTAAATACATTGCTTTATTCATTTTTAAAAAGTGAAAATGTGACATGATAAAAAAACGAATAAAATACAATGTCAAATGAATATTTTCCCTCGCAATAAATACCGTCCATTTCGAGCAAAGTAAAACGTTCATCATGACAGTTATAATTAGAGTGCAGAGATATGGCTAGGCATTGCAAGCATGCTGTAGTATGTAGTTAGGCATTGTTAGCATGTTGCTAGGCAATGCTATCATGTTTAACATGTATCTAGGCAATGCTAGCATGTTTAGTATGTATCTAGGCATTGTTGGCATGTTTTAGCATTTTGTTGACATTGCTAGCATGAATTAGCATGAAGTTAGGTGTTGCTAACATGTTTTAATATGAAGCTAGGTTTTGCTAGCACGTTTTAACATTTAGCTATGTGGTGCTTGCACGTTTTAGTATGTAGCTAGGGCGTGTTTTAGCAAGTTGTTAGGCATTGTTAGCCTGTTTTAATATGTTTAGCATGAGGATAGGTGTTGTCAGCATGTTTAGCATGAGGATGGGTGTTGCTAGCATGTTTTAACATGTAGCAAGGTGTTGCTAGCATGTTTAGCTTGAAGATAGGTGTTGTTAGCATGTTTAGCATGAGGATAGGTTTTGCTAGCATGTTTAGCATGAGGATAGGTGTTGTTAGCATGTTTAGTATGAGGATAAGTGTTGTTAGCATGTTTAACATGAGGATAGATGTTGCTAGCATATTTTAGCATGTACAAGATGTTGCTAGCATGTTTAGCATGAGGATAAGTGTTGTTAGCATGTTTAGCATGAGGATAGGTGTTTGCTAACATGTTTTAACATGTAGCAAGGTGTTGTTAGCATGTTTAGCATGAGGATAGGTGTTGTTAGCATGTTTAGCATGAGGATAGGTGTTGCTAGCATATTTTAGCATGTAGCAAGGTGTTGCTAGCATGTAGCTAGACAATGCTTGCATGCAAAATGTTCATCACGACTGCCTCTAATGTAACAAATAAAGAGATCTAATCAAGCTCTAACTTTTGGAACAGCCTAAAAAAACTTGCCCTAAAATGTTTCCGCCCTTCAACATTTCTCACGTTAATGAAGTAAATGGGTTGCAAAAAGCGTTTGGTGTTGATTTAAATACATTGTTCTGTCAGACTGTGTTTACACATTCTGTGCCGTCTTAAATAAACAAATCAGAGCACTTGTGTACACTTGCACTACCAGACCAGTTAGTCATAACAATAGACTTAAAGTAGGTCAGAGTTGATTTATCCCACACCTCTCTCTTTCCCTCTCACCAAACCTGTCAAGAACATGCTCATATTTCACCCGAAAATAAAGAGCAATTATAATTTGCATAAATGTCCAGTTGCAGTCTCTATAATACTTGATAATTATTCTCTCTGCGGTTGATGCTCCTTACGGTCTCGAGAGAGGACTCTGTTTGTTCACATGAACTGTTTGATGTGTCAGTGATGTATTGTTGTTCTTTCAGGGTTGTTTCAAGCCTGGGGGACGCCCACCATGTCTCAAGGTAACCAAACCATCTGTGTGTGTTTCAATGTCTCAAATGACTACAACAAAACAAAGATGAAAACAGAAAATTCTCTCATCATTTCCTCACCCTCATGCCACCCCAGATGTGTTTGACTTTCTTCTGCAGAACAAACATTTGAGACCAGAACTTGAAAGCTCCAATAATCACAGACAATTGTGCTAAAAGTAATCCATACGACCCCAGGGGTTAAATTAATGCCAGCCCAACTCCTCGTACAGCACCCGTGTCTGGCACAATCATATTTTAGAGCTCCTTGTGTGCGGCGATTTGCATGTTTATGCCCGCGTTAGGCAGGCTTACGCGTATTGGACAGAACAGACGGAAAAATAATTCAGATACAAATGAAAAAGTCCACGATGCGCATCGACACATTTTTGAACTGTGATGTGTCGTGCCATGATAAACCGTTACACCCCACTCTGATGCGCGTCCACGAGGGGACTTGGGTAACGGCGCCTCACGTGAGACATGATGCGATACAAACGGAAGTGCAGCTCGATCTGTTCACAAGGGTTTTGCCAGCGCGCTGGCGTCAAGTTCTGGTCTCAAAAGTTTGTTTGTGTTCGGCAGAAGTAATTAAGTCACACACATCTGGGATGGCATGAGGGTGAGGAAATGATGACAGAATTTTCATTTTTGGGTGAACTGTCCCTTTAAATTTAACCCCGATTCATTTTAGTGAATCGATTCCTGTAAATGAACTAGTCTGCATAAATGACTCACTGCTTCATGTAATGCATAGTCTTATGGTGCGTTCACAAACAACGCGAAGAATAATTTCATCTTGCATTGCTCGCGCGAGTTTGACCGCTGGTTTATACATTTGTGTTTAAACGAGTAACGAGAACCCGCGAGTATTCCCGCTTCTCTTCCGGAAAAGGACAGGAGGAGGGGCTTCTACAACTTGGTTCATGCTGATTGGGTTTCGCAACAACGCGTCAAGCGAATTTCTCGCTCGAGTTGAAAAATGTAAACTCGCACTTATATGCGAACGAAGCGTGATTTCGTGTCTTTGCATTGACTTTGTATGTAATCGTGCGAAACGCTCACTTCGCATTGTATGTGAACACACCATAAAAGACTTACAGAATACTTTGCAGCTTCATATTTTGCATATTGCTGCTGTTTGTCGCTATATGTTGAATCAGTCGTATAAATTAGGGTGTTTTCTAGTTTATTAGTGTATATGTGCATTTATGTTCAGTGTAAATGTGGTCACCCTTGTTATTTGACCGACTATAGTTGAGCCAGGGGTAATTTTGTGGTTACTGCAAAGGGTTAAACCTGTATGGGTGCTGTAATTAGACTCGGGTTAAGTTTCATAAGAGCACGCCTCCCTAATTAAATATATAGGATTCTGCTAACAGATCTTCAAATTTCAACTGTTATATGTTAAATAATATTTAATTATTGAAATAGCTTCAGTGTAGTTTTATGGTAAGTAGCTTGTAATATTTTGGTACCAAAGTACTGGCACATTTAACTAGGACTGGGTTATGTTGGTATATTTCCATTAATGCTGTAAATTATACTGGAACCTTCTCACATGGTCCGTTAAGATATGGATTATTTTGATTTATTTTAACATTTAAAAACAGGCCCAAAGCATGCGATTCAAGTGCTATTTTAACAGATATAATAGTCAACACATCCGAGTCATCTTTAAAAGTCTTGAGATTTGAAGAATGATGTATGTTCACCCATCCCCTAATAGTGTGACTGCATGATCAGAGTGAAACAATAACACTTCGTTCATACAGATCACTTGTGTTTGTGTGTCAAGGCCATCCGTACGTTGAGATTATCGAGCAGCCCAAAGCGAGAGGGATGCGTTTCCGCTATAAATGTGAAGGACGATCTGCTGGCAGCATTCCAGGAGAAAAGAGTAACGACACAACCAAAACACACCCCGCCATCAAGGTGAAACCACACCCGTCTGTGACCATATATCATGATAACAATATCATTGTACTCACTAACATTATTTATATATTGATTGAACTAACAAAGATCAGTTTTGAGTGTTTCACTTTCATGTCCCAGGACGTTTTATTAGTTTAAGTCATGTTTACTCTCGTTAGTTAGCAGATAGCCTAAATAAACAGTAGCAGAAAGATTGCGTATCACCTGTTCATGTTTCTTGATATACACTGTCACATGACTCTGTACGGCTCTTTTCATAGGTTCACAACTACAGCGGCCCGCTGAGAGTGCGGATCTCCTTGGTAACCAAGAACCAGCCGTACAAGCCACACCCACATGAGCTGGTGGGCAAAGACTGCAAACACGGATATTATGAAGCAGATTTACAGGAGCGGAGGGTGCACAGGTGTGTGTTTATCAGAGTACCAGCTGTCAGGCGTCATTTACTCATCATCATGTTGTTCCAAACCTGTATGACTCTCTTTGTGTTTTATGAAACGGATAGGTCCGGTTCTGAATGCTGATTGGTCAATGGCCATGCTATATTCCTGATAAATCACAGCATTTAATTACTTTACTTGCAAAATATAACATTTTCATTACATTTGTGTCCTTAATATTGTTATTATGTGAAGCAATAAGTAACGAGAGGCCATGCTATATTGTGAATATAGGCACGCGTCGTGTCTAACAACGCTAGTGGATTTTGCCGATAACGTGGTGGGAAAGGCCGATAACAGATTAATCTGCCGATTGATTTTAAAGCTACACTATGTAAGTTTGGTCCTCTAGCAGTAAATCTGCGAGCGTCTTGCGGAAGAACATTGTTTTGGTAAAGTCGTGCTTCGGCTCTGCGCGGATGAATGCGTTCAGAGGCATCGGTGTACACGTGAATACTTTATCAGAGCGAATGGGCAAATAAATAACCAAAGAAAGGAAAACAAGGATATCTGAAAACATGTCGTCTGAGCAGGTAAGTGCATATCTTATGCTGTTGTTTTGACTTATTGGAAACATTGATCTTTTGAAATAAAAGAAGAAATACAAAAGTTAGGCAGCGTTCGTTGACATTAGACACAACGATTGCTAGTCTGATGAGGTCAAACGTTGTAAAGTGTTTATAACGGCAGGATATTCTGGCCAAATAGACCATCGTAGGATCTAATGCATAGATTGTCACTGTTATAAACCAGTGGTCAACAACATTTCAAGACTCACATGTGCAAGCCTAGAGCTAAAGGATATATTGATATAAAATACACGTGCGCTAGCAAGTGAAAAGTGTGATTACACAACTCTACATAAACCATATCAATAAAATATCGTACCTGTTGAGGAAAGCCGTCTCCGGGTCGCTTTTAAGTCCTTTCAGATCTCGTTGTCGTCGGGCCGATGTTGATTCGGGTTTTGTTAGGGACGCTTTCCCTTTGTGCTTGTAGACTCTGTTCTGGGGTTCTTTGTTTTTACACGCGGTGAATTCCCCGGACATTTGAATAGTCACTTTATCTTGTTCATAGTGTCAACAAACTTTCAGCTTCATGAAACTCCCACACACGCGCTACAGTAGCCGGATGTTATTTTCTCTGTGTACGGATATGACGGCGAATGACGTATGCAATTTCCCGGGAAATACGTCTCGACAGCTCTAAAATAGAAATCATTATTATTGGTTTATAAAGGTGTATTTGGGGTGAAGACATGGTTTGGAAGACGGATTTTGTTGCACTTTCTCATGAATAACATTGAGTTATTTAAAAAACTAAGTTACTTTGTTTAGCTTTAACTATTAGCTGATTAATCGGTTATCAGCCTTTTCCTCCAGTTTACTTATCCTCAAGTTATCGGTATCATAAAATCCACTATCGGTCGACCGTTGACAAAATGCTCCGTTCTACACGTCGACCGATAGTGGATTTAAAGGCTGTTAACTGATTAATCGGCCAGTAGTTTTTAAAATGGATTTATATAATGGCTTTATTTAGTATTGCGGGCAAAGACAAAACTAAATAAATGATATCATAGATGCAGTTTTTTAAATTCCCATTAACTCTTTCCCCGCCAGCGTTTTTAAAAAAAAGTTGCCAGCCACCGCCAGGGTTTTTGACGATTTTCGCTAAACTTTAATGGCCCGCAGAATATTTTCTTCCATAAATATATGAAGATGCTATATATCACAATAAAGATCTGAGCCTCTGCTTTTAGGCAAAAAAACGATTTTATTTTATCTTCATTTGTTCTTTTTTTATTGCCACTTGAACAGAGGTCGGTTTTGTCAAAAAACAACATTTCAGACAAAAAGCTGAGAAAAAGGCATGTTTATGTCTGATATTTTGAGCTTCTCATACTCCACTTCTTCATGTTTGAGATGATCGCAGTCTGTTTCTTTGATCAAAGAGTTGCGTACTCTTTCAAAACATGCGCGGGGGTCTTCCTTACCGTATACCACCTAAAACACGGAAACCCGGAAAATTCCGTGTTTGGCGGGGAAGCGTTTTTTCATAAAACACGGAAAATTCCGTGTTTGGCGGGGAAAGAGTTAATAACCAGAATGAAGATTTAGTGCTTAAAGTGGGACTTCTAAGTATGAACAAGCCCGGAACACACCTGGGACTCTTATTTTGAAATGAAAAACCTATCAACAACTATGGACAGATATTTGCCGATAGCCGATAGTTCCAAAAGCAACTATCGGCACAGATTAATGGATAAACCGATATATGGGTCCACCTAGCCATGACTATATTCACAATACAGCACGGCCTCTCATTCCTTATTGCTTAAATAGTTCACAGAATTAGAGGAGAACTAATATAGATCGGTTTGACCGATGTATCGGCGCTGAGGTTTATTTATTTTTCAACTATCGGCCGAGTAATCAGTTTTCGGCCTTTCCCCCGGTTTAATTATTGGTAAAATCCACTATTGTCGTGGCAGATTCCCCACAGCAGCCATCAAAACTCAGTTCTCAGACGTTCTGATCCAAAAATAGACTTTTATTACAGAGTAACAAAGACGAGATGTCCCATGGAGCATCTAAAATTACACCAGAATCAAGCGTTTTTATACAGTTTCTGTTCCCCCTTTTCTCTGAGTGATGGCCTCTTCATCCAATGAAATTATCTTATACCTCCCTAGTTTCATCTTCACCGGCTCCCTTCTGGCTGGTCACCCTTGACCCCAACATGCTTCAGTGATGGCCAAAGCATGACACTGTACTCATATGGTTACATATTTTATATGGTCTAACTGTCACTTCCTGCATTAATTTGATTAGTATATGAAATGATTGCCCTTATTACAGTCGTTGGGTGCACATGTTCCTATAAATGGAGAGTTGTATGTCCACCCACATGGGTTTCATGCCATTTCGAGCTCTAATTATCACACATATGTCATCTGCCTTTTTTGGACAGCAGTCAGTTCCTGTCTCTGACATGATATCATCCTTTAATATCCCCACACACATCTCCTTTAGAGTCATACAGGGTTTTACAGAAAGAGGATATGTAGAAACTGCATTTATCCATTGATTTGCAGCTTGATTATTGAACTGAGTGAATGATAAATCAATAAATGAATGATTAAATGTCATTGAATAACATTTATAATGCAGTTATTCATAGTACATTGATTACACATTGTCATTTATAGGTCATTGCATACATATTAATACAATTATCAAAGATGGATTAACTGAATGATTAAATAAAAATATTGCACACTATCGGTCGACCTCTGCACTAAATACTCCATTAGAGGTCGACCGCTACGTGAAATGCTCCGTTAGAGGTCGACCTCTACAGGAAATACTCCGTTAGAGGTCGACCTCTGCGCGAAATGCTCCGTTAGAGGTCGACCTCTGCGCGAAATGCTCCGTTAGAGGTCGACCTCTGCGCGAAATGCTCCGTTAGAGGTCGACCTCTGCGCGAAATGCTCCGTTAGAGGTCGACCTCTGCGCGAAATGCTCCGTTAGAGGTCGACCTCTACAGGAAATGCTCCGTTAGAGGTCGACCTCTTCGCGAAATGCTCCGTTAGAGGTCGACCTCTGCACAAAATGCTCCGTTAGAGGTCGACCTCTGCGCGAAATGCTCCTTTGGAGGTCGACCTCTACAGGAAATGCTCCGTTAGAGGTCGACCTCTACAGGAAATGCTCCGTTAGAGGTCGACCTCTGCGCGAAATGCTCCGTTAGAGGTCGACCTCTACAGGAAATGCTCCGTTAGAGGTCGACCTCTACAGGAAATGCTCCGTTAGAGGTCGACCTCTACAGGAAATGCTCCGTTAGAGGTCGAGCCTCTGCTGAATGCTCGTTAGAGGTCGACCTCTACAGGAAATGCTCCGTTAGAGGTTGACCTCTGCGCGAAATGCTCCGTTAGAGGTCGACCTCTACAGGAAATGCTCCGTTAGAGGTCGACCTCTGCGCGAAATGCTCCGTTAGAGGTCGACCTCTACGGGAAATACTCTGTTAGAGGTCGACCGATAGGGGATTTTGCCGATACTGATAAGTAAACTGGTGGAAAAGGCTGATAACTGATTAACCGGCCGGTAGTTTTTAACATTGATTTATACAATGCCAAAAATGATTATTCTTTGTTTACTGTGGTGGGCAAAAACTAAATAAATACAATTCCCAGATGCAGTTTTTTATTCAACCAAAATCCCATTAATAACCAGAATAAATGAAGATTTAGTGCATAAAGTGGAACTTTTAAGTATGAACAAACCTGAAACACACCTGGGACTCTTATTTTGAAATGACAAATTATGAAAAAACTAGATTAATGGATTAATGGATAAACCGATATATGGGTCCACCTCTAGTCATGACTATATTCACACTACAGCACGGCCTCTCATTCCTTATTGCTTAAATAGTTCACAGAATTAGAGGAGAACTAATATAGATCGGTTTGACCGATATATCGGTGCTGAGGTTTATCGGTTATCGGCAAAGCCCACAAATACACGTGTTTATCTTTTAATTATTATTCTGTTGAGGCAATAACAAACGAGCGCTCTGAAGAGGTTTTGAGGTTAAGAAGATGGACGTAAATAACATCATTTTATGGTTATTTTGGGGATTTTAATTGCAAAATAAAGTTCATGTGGGATTTGGGTCATTTTGGAGCTTGACCGCCACAGATTCAATACACTGTCATGAAAAGATCAGTTTAGAAATCTCCTGCTGGGTTTCACTGAAAGCGTGCAGCTCTGAACGCCTGAATTGCTGATATTAACTCTGTGAGAGCTCAGAAACGGCACATTACTTCATACTTCCTGTTGCCGCCAAGATGCCTTTTTTTGTTGTCGTGTTCATCAGAAGTCTGTTTCCAGCAGAGTTTCAGTGTTTCCATCCTTCAGTTGCTCTCGGATCAGTTTGTGGTAATGCTCCAGTGTTCGGTCAAATCATTTCTCTGTGTTTCAGTTTCCAGAATCTGGGTATTCAGTGTGTGAAGAAAAAGGATGTGGCAGAAGCCGTTTCCTGTCGGCTACAAACTCAAAACAACCCCTTTAATAGTACGTAATTGACTGACACACACACACACACACACACACACACACACACACACACACACACACACACACCCGTAATTAAATGACATTTGTTCTGGATTATTCCAAATGAAGCCGCATGAGTGTGTAATGAGCACACGACACCCTCAACATCTCCATATAAGGTGTTTCCTGTACAGTCATTGGTCACTCTGTGCAGATGTGTGTCATTTATATGTGCACACTCTAAACTTTCTATTTAATTTCGATATCGATTCATATTGGGAAGGTTTCAGTTATAAAGTCCACTTTGTTTACAAATGAAATAAATTTCTCCCAGCTAATGCTGTTATTTATAATCTATAAAATATTAATTTAATTATATTGTATTTTTCATCATTTTGGTCTCACTTTAGTTTTTAAAATATGTACAAATCCATGTATTCCATCAATATATATGATATTATATATGGCTGGGCAAAAAAATATATATATTTCGATTAAAATTAATAGTTTATTTTTTTAGTTAGTCGATTCGATATTGATTTTCAAAAGCCATGGATCGATCTTTTACTCTGCGCAACCCTCCAATATATTGCGAGGAAATCACTCGGTGACTAAAGATGTGTGTGTTAACGGCTGGTAAACGTCCAATTCCCAAAGTGCTCCGAGTGGTGTAGTGACTCGCCTCAATCCGGGTGTTGGAGGACGAATCTCAGTTGCCTCAGCGTCTGAGACCGTCAATCCGTGCATCTTATCACGTGACTTGTTGAGTGCGTTACCATGGAGACGTAGCACATGTGGAGGCTTCACGCTATTCTCCGCGGCATCCACACACAACTCACCACACGCCCCACCGAGAGCGAGAACCACATTATAGCGACCACGAGGAGGTTACCCCATGTGACTCTACCCTCCCTAGCAACCGGCCAATTTGGTTGCTAAGGAGACCTGGCTGGATTCACTCAGTCACTCAGCACACCCTGGAGACGGGGTCTCAATATTTTATAAGTTTAAAAATATTTTTAACTTGAAGCAGCGACCTAAAAACATTTATGATGCGACACAATCAAAGTGAGACGCCTGAAAACATTGACGCGTCCTTGGGAACGACCAGACTGATGGTCTATCTACCACAAGAATGTAATGCATTTTAATTATCAGAATTATATATTTTTTATAATGTATTTTATTTCTAATAAGTTATTATTATTTCATCATTATATATTAAATGAGAGTTATTTGAGGGTCTTTCTCCACAAATATTTGTACATGCGAATAAATGCAATTAATTCGATTAACTAATCGGCATACTGTGTAATTAATTAGATTAAAAATGTTAATAGACTTTTGGTTTTAGAGAGTCAATTTTACGTTTGTTCTCTTTATAAGCCGGGCATTGCCTAAACAGTTGGCATTTGCCCCCTGCTGAAACAGGTGGTACTTCAAGCTTGAATTGCTCAGGTAATATTCCTTATTACGCTGCAGAGACGTCATTAATTACATACATTTGAATGTGTTATTGTTATATAATTAATAGCAGTGAGTTCATACATTAAGTCGGCAGCCCTGAGTTGAATGAGACCCAACGTGCATGAAGATCTGCATCTGTGTTCACGATCCGCTCTGTTCTGTTCTAGTTCTTGAAGCGAAGATCTGGGAGGAGGAATATGATCTGAACGCCGTGCGTCTGTGCTTCCAGGTGTCCATCACTCTACAGAGCGGCGAGCTGTTTTCTCTGGATCCTGTTGTGTCTCAGCCCATCTACGACAACAGTGAGGCAACACTTCACACATCAATCCTGATATGAAACCTCATCTGCCACATATCACACATGCAACGACTTTTAAGGGGACAGTATTAACTTGTGTACACAACTGCACGTTTATACACGATTCAAGGATCAAACTAGAAGTTTATGTGACGAGATTGAAAACATTTCACTAAGCAGTCTATTTCCATACAAAAACAGCTTCCTGCTACTGAGTAATGAACTGTACTCGTCTCGGTTTATCTGGTCTGTGTCTCATCAGGAGCTCCAAACACTGCTGAACTGAAGATCTGCCGCGTGAACAGAAACTCCGGCAGCTGTCGAGGAGGAGACGAGATCTTTTTACTGTGTGATAAAGTGCAGAAAGGTTAGTGTTCGCGCGCGAGTTAGTGTGTGTGCGCGCGCGAGAGTGCGTGAGTGGGGGCGCATGAGCAAGTCTGCCAAGTGTGTGTGTGTGTGTGTGTGTGTGTGTGTGTGTGTGTGTGTGTGCGCGTGCGTGCGTGCGAGAGAGAGAGAGTGCGTGAGTGTGCACGCAAGTCTGCCAAATGCATAAATGTGTGTGTGTGCTGCGTGTGCGCGAGAGAGTGAGCGGTGAGGCAGGAAGGTGAGCCCCCTGCGGTCTCTCGGTTCTGGCATCAAGCGCCCGGCGGCCCTCGCGGCCCGGGCGCGACCTGCCCCGGGTGAGTGAGTGAGTGTGTGTGTGTGTCCGTGTTTCCTTGTTTAAAGGACATTTATATATTTCTACTGGAAAAACAAGATGCAAAATATTGAGCTAAACATGTTTTGTTTACACTATAATAGGATAGATCCGTTTGTCAAACTCCTGTGTTCTTCTCTTCAGAGGACATTGAGGTGCGGTTTTTCCTTGACTCGTGGGAAAGTAAGGGCTTGTTCTCACAGGCAGACGTTCACAGGCAGGTGGCCATCGTGTTCCGCACCCCTCCGTACCACGACCCCAACCTAACGGAACCAGTGCGTGTGAAAATGCAGCTGCGCAGAGCCGTCTGACCGAGAGGTCAGTGAGCCGATGGACTTCCAGTACCTGCCCTCCGACCCCGGTGATTATGTTATTTATTTAATAGCTGTTGCATTCAAAGCTTAATATCATGTCAGATTTTAAAACTATTGTGGGTCTGTTGTGTTATTATGTGCTTTATAAATGTGTTTGTTTTTAAATGCACAGATGAGCACAGACTAATAGAGAAAAGGAAGAGAACTGAAGGAATGCTGCAGAATCTCAAACTGACCGGCATCATCGCAGGTCTGCATCAGTGAACTTGCACATCACGCGCATTTATGGCCATGTTACATGTTATTTAAAGTCACTGCTATAACGGTCTGTTTTATAGTGAATGTGTGTGTTTTGTGTGCAGGGTCTTCAATGCCTACAGACAGAAGGCCGTTTAATACAGCTAAAAGAATTCTGCCCATCTCTAAACCCACACCATCAAATCTGCCATCAGGTAACTAGTTAAATTACATACAGTATATATTTGCCATAATTTAGTGTGTTTCTCCTTAAATGTATTTATTTTATTTACTCGCACTCATGTCATTCCAAACCTGCATGCTGTTTTATTTACGGAAGTTTTTACGCAACGCTCTTCCGGCTTTCACACTCCAAAAGAGACCCAAAAAATTACTCGTGGGCTGTTACAAGTCTTCTGAAGATGTTAGGCTTTCAAATTAATGAAAGAAATATAATCAGAACATAAAATATGACATCTGATTATTTAGAGTCAGTGATTATCTGTCAGTCGAGTCCACACACAAGATAATCAGATGTATAGATCATTAGATAATCCACATGAAGCACAATGTTACATATGACCACCAGGAGATGGCGCCAAATACACGACACAGACTCAATGATGACTCAAATGACACAGAATGAAACTCATTCTGTGAAATCTCATGACTAAAATCATGTGTGCATGCTATGCAAACCTTTAGTCATTGTTGTGTTTGCATGTGTAATTAGTTCTTATGTACAATTATTATCTTTTATTTGTTTGGAGATGTTTTTGGACACTATGATCAATTATATTTGTAATGTTGGAACTTTTGATCGCTTTCTCGTATCAACACAAATGTTTCTCTGATACAGTCGACATGATTGGGAATGAGTCAAAAGCAGTTTTTCAGAGTCACATTATTTACACCCAGAGATATATAATATTAAATTAGAAAAATGTATAATTATTTTTAGTTTTTTTGCTTTTTCAGCAGTTTCCAGAGAGTCCAGAATATGTCAATCTACATCATTAATTTAAGTTTTCTTTACAATGATACCAAACACATGACCCTCGTTTTTTCCCACTAGTTATACGCCTTTAATTTTGGGTATGCCACTAAAACAGGACATATTTATAAACACCTTCAGAGCTTAAAGTTTGAAGTTCTTTTAACTTGACACGACGTCCGTCTAGTGCATGTTTACAGAAAAAACTTTTGGAAAACTATGGATGGATGCAAAAGCGTTCTCTGTGAACTGCCCTTAAATGGAGGTCTTTGGCCATTGTATTTGGCCAATAGTATAACACTATATAGGATAATGGTTTAAATGCATTCATTGCATCCTCTTGAGGACTATGCAGACAACATCCATTTAAAAATCCGGTGACTTTAATAATCGTATTTTGCTAATATTAAATGTTTAATATTTTATATTTAATTTCTCAGCCCTAGAAGATGACATCTTTGTAACACACTGACCGAAATGTTGCTGTTCTTTTGCTATAGCTCTCAGATCTCACTCTCCATTACACACATTTATGCTGATGGTCTCATTAGGTGAAAAACACATAAGAACCAATGCCTCACAAAAAGCATTTTTCATACATTTGTGGAACTAGAACCTAGGGCTTATTTATCAGAAAAAATAGATTTTCGATTTCAATGATATCTTGTATAGAGTACATCCTGAAAGTATTCACAGCGCTTCACTTTTTCCACATGTAGGGCAGTGGTGGCTCAGCGGTTAAGGCTCTGGGTTACTGACCAGAAGGTCAGGGGTTCAATCCCCAACACCACCAAGACACCCCTGTTGGGTCCTTGAGCAAGGCCCTTGAACCTATCTGCTCCAGGGTGCCGTATCATGGCTGACCCTGCACTCTGACCCCAGCTTAGCTGTGATATGTGAAAAATAAATAATTTCACCATGTATATGCAGAAATGTATGTATAATGTGTGACAATTGATCAATTTATTTATTTATGTTCTTATGTTACAGCCTTACTCCAAAATTGATTAAATTCATTGTTTAAATTCATTGTACAAACAATTCCCCATAATGACAACGTGAAAGAAGTTTGTTTGAAATCTTTGCAAATGTATTAAAAATAAAAAACATTTACCTACTGAGCTGGAGCATCAAGTCTTTCAGTGGAGTCAAACATCAAAGTCAAACGCACCTTATGTAGGATTAAATCCTAAACTGAGTTCACTTTAAAGGTAGCTAGTCTTCCTTAGTTTACTTGTAAAAAAAGTAGTTGTGTTAACATTCATTATTGAGGTCTAAAAAAACATGTGGAATGCATATTCTTCCCCCATTAATGGTGTGAAATATATATAATAATATATATTATTATAACCACTGTTATTAAGGCCAGGGTATACTTTGATTTCCGCATTCTGGATCGAGCCGGGTGACCGCGATGCCTTCCAAAGTATACTTTTCTGATTCTTTTCAGAGTAAATACGTGATACTCTTTTACAGTCAATGGCGGCGCATATGCTAACGATGTGCACTAATGAGGGCTGCGTCCATGGGTCAAGAAAATATGTAATGATGACAAATTGGCATCATGCCTACTTTTGCTCAGTAATCAGCAACGCAGACAACTGAAGTATACTTTGACCTTTAGAAATCCCTACAACAGCAACAACTCAACAAACGTTTTAGAAACGTGTACGTCTTTTAAAAAGGTATTGGCTGTCTGACGGCTAGTGATGTATTCTTGTGACCAACAAGAAGCATTCCCTGTACGGGCTCCAAATAGTTCCACTTTGCAAGAAAAGCACTACCTCTGGAGTTGAAACTAGAAAGGTTCTTGTTTTGGTTCAGGTTTTATTTCCATATGGAACTAGTTCATGTGTTAGATAAACAACAGTCCCTGTCCCATCTTCAGTCTCAGTACTTTTCCCTTAGTAACTTTCTACATGAGAACTCTTACGAGGAACGGAACAACCGTAGAGACTATCGGTCTCTTGTGACATCCTTGAGATTCTCAAAGCTATTTGTGTGTTATACATGTTTGACCAATCACAGGCTGCAGCACCTATACACCCCAAAAGTACCTACCCGTGAGTAGGAGCTAAAATATCCCCTAAAACGGCTTCAAGGAACTATAGTTCCTCAGTTGTGACAGCGACAAAAAGTACTAATCCCTGGAAAAGTATCTAAAACGGGTTTCATGTGAACCCTGAACTAGTTCCAGGAACTATTAAATGTTCCTGTGGTGGAACATCCTTTTTTAATCACTATGTACTGTTAGAGCTGTGTAAAAATTTGACTACGTTTTTCCTTCTGTTCCACATAAGAATGAGTTTGGTCATACAGGTTTGGCGAGTAAATAATGACATCAATTTCATTTTTGAGTGAACTTTTCCTTGTCTGTCTTCACACTCTGTGTGTTTCTTTCAGTTCCTGCTACATATGCAGGTCAGTCACTTAAGCTGTCGTCCTCGCACTTCAGTCCAGCACCTGGTCAGCTCTTCACTCAGCAAACACAGAATTTACACAAAGTGGAGTCGTCCACACCTACTAGTGAAACATGGAAGTTCCTCAATAGCCTGACCATGGACCCTCCATCCAAAGCTGTGGCCTTCCCAAGTCAAGCCTCTGCTTCTGCCCCACTTCCCCAAGACTTCCCCACTGTTAACCTGCGTGATCTGCACGACTTTCCATTTAACACCTTCACCGCAAGACCACAGGATCCTGTCAACACCGGAACTGGAGTAGAGGCCGTCGGGAGCTCCAGTGCAGTCGCCCAAGAAATCCAAAACCCATTCGGCACTGGAGCCTTCAGAGTCGATGCTGGCCTACCTGAAGATGATCTTCCAGAGATGAGCTTCCCAAGTTTCCCTGATCCGCAAGGCTCCGATGTTGACAACATTAACATCGATGACTTCCAGGCACTGCTAGGACAGAGTGGACTTTCTGGAGAAACGGGACTCGGTGCGATGGGGAATTCCTTAATCGGCAAGTCTGCGTGCCAGATCTCCACGACAAATGCGGCTGGTGACGCGCTAGAGCAGTCGGCCAATCACATGGGGAACAACTCCACCTGGATGACTTTCCCGCCAAGCATCGCCAACTTGTTACAAAACGAGAACATGATGGACAGCCCATCGGCCCCGCCCTCTGCATCTGTTGTTCTCGATGACCTTGAAGTTCTGAATTCAATGGATGAAGACCGTCTCATGTCCTTCTTCACCAGCAACAACCAAGGCTTCTTGTCTGGACACCCGACCTAAAGGTTGAGGCGTGTCTTTGTTGTTTTTTTTTACAAGTACCTTATTGAGTCTGACAACCTGTGTTCAAATTAATCTTAAATGGAAGACTGTAGATAAAACTGGGGTTGTCTTCTCTTACTTTTAATAGACTTACATGTACAGATGAATCTACCTGTTGGAATCCGGGGGGCGAGGTGAAGAAAGCCGTTTGAAGGTGTTGTAGACTGATTAATCAGTATACAATAGTGGGTGGTGGTTTTGAATCATAAAATATCTATTTTCTGTTATATATCTTCTTACCTTGTGGGGCAAAAGCAGGCTAGCCAGCTTTAAAATGAATAAACCTCTATACATCGACTCCTAAAGCCTGAATACGACGTTTATGTAAACAAAGCTAATCACTGCACAATGTCTGCATTATTGCCAAGTAACTATTGAAAACGTATGCGAGTTTAATTTGAATAACCAATATTGAGCTATAGGTCATTGCAGATCTTTAGATAATCTTAAGCCATGTACAAAGCTCCATTTTTAGTTTCCTACCATCATCGTTTTCCAAAGTATGTGATAATGGAGAGTAGGGCTGGTAAAAATATTAACTTTCTTTAACCTAAAATTAACCTAACTTTCTGATTAATTGTGGTCTTCATTTGAAGTTCCCAATCGTTTAATCTATGCACAACCCTCTACAATTTAGTCAATCACTTGCATATGCGACAATGTCATGCTATGAGTCTGTAAATGTCTGTGATTCTGCATTGGCTGGTAAATGTTGATAGCAGAGATTGAGAAGTATAGTGGTGAAGAAGATCTTTTCACTGCGTGTTGAGAGGAATGTTTTGGTTTGACTCATTCTGTGCGTCGTCAAAATGAATCAATATCCAGCGTTTTCCAACCAACACTCCATTTTGGTGGAGGAAAGTGCCTTTCTGGTGTGGAAGAGAGGCATAAATTTAGCTAAATCAATGTGTTTTGTAAGGGGTAATGTACAGTCAGCCGATTGTTATCGCAAAATAAACCTAACCAGTGATCATCTTGTTGCAGCCTAAAGAGGTTTCTTTTGAGATGACAACCGTCTGACTGCTCATTATCCGGCTTATTACACGGCTACTTGGTAAAAAAGTAAATAAGTGGACGTGAAACATTGATTTGAGTTGCCATTATTGTATTAGCTTGCTTATAGAGATCGTACAGTGATTCGAGAAGTAGGGAAGTTAAGTTGCAATGCCGATCTGATACATGAATGTGAGGTTGTTACTGATAAATAGACCGCTAGATAGCACCATTGACCAATCAGAATCCAGGATTCCAGAGTGCCATGTAATATTCAAATAATTAAATATTAATTTAAAGGAATATACTCTGGTTCAATACAAGTAAAGCTTAATTGACAGAATTTGGGATATACTGATGATTACCTCAAAATTGAATTAATTTTTAAGTCTCAGCTTGGATTGGCCTTTTTTTAGCATTTGATCAAGGCCTTAGTGCTACTCTTTTTTTGTTGTTGTTGTGTTTATTGGACGTCACAGGTTTGTCATTTTATGTACTTTGCTTTTTTCTGGTGATCCGTTACGAACTTTATGCTCCAGTTATAATCTGACAATATTGGCGGTTTCTGTTCTACCACTGACAGAAGACTTTATGGTTGTGTTTGTTGTATACTGACATGTACACAACAGTCTAGTCATCAGTACCAACAGTGCGCTGTGCGAAAGGGAAAGGACACAACCTAAAGTACTGTGTAAAACTGCTTGTCATACAGTATGCATTTGTAGTTTTATTGTTGAATTCTGTTTTAAGATTTGTACATTTCCGATAAAAAATCTTATTGCGATATGGAAATGTGTGACGTGTTTCCATTGTAAAGATGGCTGCAGAAAATATGATTGACAGCTCATGGGTAATGCAGTATCAGTCACCAAGTTAGTACTTCGGTTATTGAACTCCTGTATGTCTCGCAGTAATAATGTTGAAGCTCTACATGGGGAATCTCATAAAAACTGTCAATAACTTATCCAGCTCATGCTTTTTTCACCCAAAAATCTAAAGATAATAAATAAATTATAGTTTGCATAAATAAAATGAAGCCTATTATTAATTAAATAAAAATAAAAGTACATTTAAAGCAGTAATTACAGTAGAAGTTGCAGTAATGAGAATTGGGCGACAATGTGCTTTTGATTTTGGGGTGAAATATACAGAGCCCCTTGGAGGATTGGGAAGAAATATATTTTCTGAAATATTTTTGGGTTCCCTCGCAATAGCTTTATCCATATTACGAAAATCAACCATTGTTTACAATTATAACCATTATTGAACTATGGTACTTATAGTAAAACCATAATAACCACAAAACATACCATTGTTTTATTACAGCCCTTATTTTAACCATGTTGTCAGTAAAACTCTAGTAACCCATTTTTATGTAGTAACCAATAATTTTTTAATTATTGATGTTTTTTTTATTTTTTGAATATACTTTTGTTTTTTTGTGTTATTTCTGTGGTTTTACCACACCATTGTATGGTTCATTTTAGGGATAAAGTCATTGTGAGGAAATGCAAAACTATTTCAGAAAATAATTTTGTGAGATTTTAACCACATTTTGTTTTTATGCTATTATTTACATACACGCTAGTATTGAAACTTGTGCCTGTTATACATCACAAACATGTTATTTGCTCTGTAAACTCTTAAGTGCTTTAAGCTGAAATTGGCTACATGTAGTGGAAGTTAGTTTGCTACTCGCATGCAAAGAAAATATGGTTGTGTTCAATCAATCTTCATTACATTGTACTATTTAATCCAAATATCACCCTAAAGGTTTGTCTCTGTGTTTTGTGGCCTTATAACAGTTAAAAACAATTCAGTCTTCTTTTTTGACACATTATTTCAGATAAAACTATATGTGGGAATATTGTACAAATTAAATATACTTTTGTACAATACTAGAGATGTAATAAATGATATCTGTTCAAAGAAATGGAAAAATTGTGCTTCAATCCAACAGTTTCAAAGTTTTTTATTTGGAAAAAGCGTTTCCATCAGCTCACATAATCTGGAACAACAAATCCTTTATAAACATACAAAAGTTTTCACTTAACATGTTTTAAATGGAAAACACAGTTATTTATAGCCCTTAATCAATCATTTTGTGTATTACCTTAGATTTACACAAGTCAACATGCAGTTTTGTCTGGGTGATCGTACGATATATCATCTCAAATGCTAATCAGTCTGCGATGCAAAAGAGTTTTACAAGACAAATCTCCTTCAATCTTTACATAATCAAGTGAAGTCACGCCAAGTGCAGAAATTAAAACAAAACCGATTAGACCAAGACTTCCTGGTACTCCAAAGTGCTCCTCACACCTCATCCTTGAGTCCAACTGTCGCTAAACCAGACGCCAGCCATCACCCAGTTACGGGACCGGTACTGTTCGGGTGTACCGGAAAAGCTTCTCGGGTGATTTCTAAATTGGTGACCCTGTTGATGATGTGGGAGCGGCAAGGAATGCTCTCCAGGTCAAACATGCTCTCATAGATGGACGGACAGGTTTTCCAACGGTTGTTCCGGTAGATTCCCAAAAACAAGTACACATCCAGTTTATAGTGGAGAACACACTTCACTCCTGAGGCCTGGATTTCAGCGTCGAACTGCATCACCTCCTCTACATCTGTAAAGTTGGGATTGTAGACGCAAATCACATATTTGGTGTCATATTTGTCATTTCATGGACTCACTTTGGCCAATGAAATCTTGCCATCTAGAGTGGCTTTGACGATGCCAAGCGCGGTCCACTTTGAAGCCGGTGTCCAAATGCATGAGCCACTTCCTTTACAGGACGTGTAAAGTGCCACCAAAGTGACACTTTGGCAGGTGTCCAACAGTGTTAGCTCTGTCCAGCAGACCCTTGACATCACACGACACCTTCAAGTACTTCGGCCCACAGATTGCAATACAACCCATGGGTCAGGTGCCCCACTCATCTCCATGGCGACTGACTTGTGAGGGTCTGTAGAACACTAACCACCCATTAAATTCAGACCCTGGGTATTTGGCAGGCATCAAATATGATCCAGGGGTCCATCTCTGCGTCCATCGACTCAGCGGCGCAGTCTTCTGCTGAGAAATGTTCGGACCTCCCGGCCTGACCTGCGCCATCCTTTGCGTTCTGTCTGGGGATTTGAATGTGGGCACGTTTGCTGTGGGATTTCAAAAGAATTCAGACACAGAATTTAATGTAACTTTATGATCACAAAACTGTTTTTTATTAATGTTTTAGGGGGATCTATAAATCAACAACTCTTATTTATCTGCCTAATTTTTTGTCCACCTGTGTGTGGTTGCATTAGCTATTACTTTTTCACTGGTCAGTGGTGAATTAATAATCACAAATCTCACGCTACCTCAAACAAAATAACCCATAATTAATTTCAAACGCTCATATGATCATTTTTAAACAACTACTCGCCTCATTAAATGTATTAAAATTTTAATATTTTCACTTTTGCGTTCTTTTCTTCTGGTATAATTCTGCTGAGTCACTGCGACTCTTTCCCAGTTTTCTGCCTCAGCACTTCCGCTTCCCGCTCAGACCAAACGGACTTTATTTAAACACCGGAAGCGCGCGAAACAAACCGTAAACCCGCGAAAACTCGCGCAGTCAGAAAGTCAACACGCTGAATTCACCGTAACACGACGATAAAACTCGCACAAACAAACATAAGGTGATCAGCAATGGTGCTTTAAACGCCCCTGCGGCGGATTTACTGGAATACAGACGTTAATTATTCATATTCATTTAATTTAACGGTTGACTGACAGAATCGAGTTAGAGGTGCCGGAACCGGTCCGTTTTTCCGTTAAAATGCCGAGCAAAAAGAAGAAATATAACTCCAGATTCCCTCCGGTGAGACAAAACACTCTCTAAATCCACCATATTCAGTGAAATATACGAGTTTAAGAGCATTTAACAGTTAGTTGGTGCTTTAGACTAGAACAAATGACAGAAACATAATGGGAAACACACATTCATTCAGGCTAATCAGTTAGCTGTTAGCATGCTAACAGCAGTGTGTCTGAGATTAATCACTTTAATCGGGTTTAAACTGATCTAATCTGTCACTTTATGACGTCAGGTGGTGTAATGGTTCAATGTGGACTCAAACTAAGATTATGAATGAAAATGATTGTGTAGATTTATTTAAGGATAGGGGTCTTTAGCATGAATGCTAACTGTAATGTTTGAATGTGTTTAGTATGTCATGATGATCAGTATGATCAATGATTTAAATATGATCAATTAATGTGAAGTGCATGACATTTAAACAACACACATGACATGTTTCACTTTTAATATTAGGGTCAAGATGTGACATCGTTATTTTGCTTTAAATTAATCCAAAATACATTAATAATGCCATTTACAAACAACTTGATATTAACAAAACCAAATCAAAGTCAGGTCGTGTAACCAATATTTTCTAGCTTTTAGAGGCCTGTGAGTAAATACACCTTAAATTAATATCATATAGAAAGGATTATTTACTTGTGCAGGTATATTTTTATTTGACCCCTTTTAGTAAAAGTATCATTATTTTGTCATGTCCTTAAATATCAGATATTATTTTGACTTGTGAAATCTCAAATGATATTTCTAAACAAAAAAAACCCAACTAATTATTCCTTGAAAAATAGATAACAACAACAACAACTTGTTTTTTTTTTTAGCCTATGTTTCAAGTTAAAATATGTTTCATATTCTTGATATATATATATATATATTTGAAAAAAGGCAAAAAACTAATTTTACCCCGAAAAATAGTTAAATGTATTTATTGAACATATATATATATATTTTTTTAAGTATAATTTATTATTTGTAACCATCAAAAGTATTAAAATGCTTTCAGCTTGTCCTAAACATGAATGTACACAACTTCATTATTATATATATATATATATATTTAATTAATGATTAAGTTGTGTACATTCACTAGTTAAAATGTTAATGTATTTATGTATTTATTTTGTAGAAAATGTAAAAAAAAAAAAAAGTCAAACATTTGTGAAACTGACATGGACACTAAGATTTAATTTCTATGATTTTTACTTGTGTTTTTAACTAGATATTTATCACCTCATGCAACCTTATGACCTGCTAACAGTGTTTGTGTACAGACTGATTATTAAATGAGTGAATGTTTCAGATGTAGTTTTGTGTGTGTTGTGTGTGTGTGTGTGTGTGTGTGTGTGTGTGTGTGTGTGTTTCAGGCCAGAATTAAGAAGATTATGCAGACAGATGAAGAAATCGGTAAAGTCGCAGCTGCAGTTCCTGTGATCATCTGTATCCTTTCACTTTCACCTCGAGTGGATCATCACCATGTTTGTTTTGGAACCGGTTGTGTTGTATAGAGACCGGATCTCATGAGACTGGTTTCTATTCTGCACTACAAACACATGCAGTAACATCACAATCTGTTTATTTCTAGTTTGTGAGAGGAGCCAGAAAGTCACATTTGACATGTGCTCAAAAAGGAAACTATACACACGGTTATAGCTTTTGACTTGTAATCATGTTCAAAATATTAATTATTGATATTTATAATTCAATTTTCACTAGTTAAAATGCTTATTCTTGAGATCAGCAGTGGAATTACATCTTGCACTAGGACAAAAATGACATAATTACTCGCAGAAATACCCATTCTTGAATTAAACAGTATTTTCACTAGTATAATTAAACAATCATCTGTCATTAATTCTTTTTCAACATGCAATTACAGATGTCTAATTTATATGAAATTTCACATTTCAGCAATGCACCTTTTTCTAGTAAACATTTTTCATGTTTACTGGTGCAAATATCTATTCCTGACATCGATTAAATTACAAATAGTAAAAATGCTAATTTTTGATACATGTATTTCAACATATTAGATTTTTTGAGGTATCAATAAATTAAATATTAGAGCTGACGATTTAACGTGTTAATTCAGTGTGATTTAATTTTACAATATAATTTTTTTTTTATATTGTTTTATTAATGATGAACTCTTCTGCTACAATATTTTATATATATATTTAATCGATTAATTAATCGGGACACCATAAAATTAATTTGATTAAAAATAAATTGATTGACAGCCCTATTAAAAAGTAATTAAAGATATTTTAAAAGGTTAACTTACTAGTTAAAATAACTTTGTAACATGATCATGTTTACTAGTGAGTAATACATACAGTAGCAGTAAGAAATAAATTGTCAATATCTGTAATTGTGTTAAAACTGTAAATGTTAAAACAACTTGTGATACAGTTACAATAAATACAAAGAGACATGAACAAAATACACAGTAATATGCGTAATATGAATACAATTGTGTTTTTATTAATATTTATTTCTGAAACGAAAAGTTGACAACCCTGGCAGATTTAACCCTTTACGTCCTGAGCGTGTTTGTAAATATTTTCTGTCAGTGGCATACCTAAAATTAAAGGCTTGACAAAAAAACAAGGAGGGTGAAGTGTTTGGTGTCATTTTCAAATGATATAGATTATGATACATTATGAGATTCTCAGCCTAAGAAACTGCTGAACATTTTTTTCACAAATGTACTTTTTTTTTTTTTTGTCTAATTTGACATCATATATCTCTGGGTATAAATAAGGCGGCTCTGGAAAAACTGCTTTTTGTTTTGTTAAAAAACATGTCAACTGTATCTGTGAAACATGTTGTGTTGATACGACAAATCAATCAAAAGTTACAACATTACAAATATAATGTATCATAGTGTCCAAAAACATCTCCAAACAAATAAAAGATAATAATTGTACATCAGAACTAATTACACATGCAAACACAACAATGACTAAAGGTTTGCATAGCATGCAGACATGATTTTAGTCATGAGATTTCACAGAATGAGTTTCATTCTGTGTCATTTGAGTCATCATTGAGTCTGTGTCGTGTATTTGGCGCCATCTGGTGGTCATATGTAACATTGTGCTTCATGTGGATTATCTAATGATCTATACATCTGATTATCTTGTGTGTGGACTCCATTGACAGATAATCGTCATATGTTATGTGAGATTTTATGTTCCGTGTGAAGATACAAGCAAAAACATTCAATTATCAACAGTCTTTGACTTGATTATGAATTAAGCGCGTGCACTGGAGCTCTTCCTGGAGTCTCTCCTGACAAAGGCCTGTCACATCACCCAATCGCGCAATGCCAAAACAATGACGACATCACACTTGTAAGTCATCACATTATGTAATACAAAATATTCTGCATTTGTTAAAGCAGTTTAGTTGTGTTGTTTCTTATGCCTATATGTGTGTTTACAGAAAGCAATGCATTGAACTGGAGCAGCAGTTTGATTTCCTGAAGGATCTAGTGGCCGCGGTTCCTGACATGCAGGGTGACGGCGAGGAGAACCACACAGAGGGTGGAGAGAAAATCTCACGCAGGTCAGATCTTCAACATATCATACAATCTGTTCCTGTTCAGATTCTGTTCAGTGCACTATGTTGTGAAGCTACTTTAATGTGGAAAATGTAAAATGTTAATAGCATCGCTACTCTTAGATAGTTGCTCCTAACAGTGTTTTAGAGTGCTCGTGTTTGTGTTTAAAATGTTTTTTTGGTGTCTTTCAGAGGCCGTAAGCCGGGCTCGGGGCGCAAGAATGGTGGTGCGGGGGCAAAGGGCAAAGACAAGAAACTCTCAGGCACAGAGTCCGAACAAGAGGTAAATACCACACCAGGTAAAGCTTTGAAATGGATAACTAGTATATAATGTATACCACAGAGCAAAAAGTATAAAAACAGTATGTGGAAGTATGCAGTGTGCTACCATAAACAGTAGTATGCTACATTGTTGACCTTACTTGGCAAGTTTTGTTAATTCAGAGAGTATTATCCAGTTTAGTTTGGGGCATGAGGGTTAGGTTAGTTTTTGTCAATGATTTTTAGCTTACCACAAGCGTAACTGTGAATTTGGCATCTGAATTAAATGTGATGAGAGAGACTGGATATCATAAAATGATGTTTTTATTTTTATATGTAATCCTGCAATGCAAACGTTGATATTGTTTTGTCTCCAGGATGATTCAGAGGACAGTGAGACTGATGGAGAAGATGACGAGGATGTGTCTCAATCCAGCACAAACATGCAGCCTGCGTACTACAACAGGTTCATCCATACATACTTATTATGGATATTAAAGCAGGAAGCATGCATTAGTGTTGGCACAGCCTGATGTGGGCCTTTTAACCGTGGTAAAATCACGTAACACACGGCCTCCAGTGCACATTTTTCTGTAGTGTGACTGCATTTTTTACTTTTCATCGAGTAGCAGAGTGATGTGTGAAACTGAATGGTTTAATGTGCTAATAATCAAACCGCCTCTTCTGTTTCTCTCATATGAAGCATTTAGGAGGTCCAAATCATTTTAGAGAATGAGTTAATCAAGCACAGTCCGAATGAGCAAAATAATTTACTTTCATGATATGTAACTTGATTTATCTATCAGAATCACTGAAGGCAAAGATTAATATTATATCGGCAATGAAAAGTAATATATATATATATATATATATATATACACATAACACTGATTGGCCACAACATTAATACCACATGCCTAATATTGTGTAGGTCCCTTTGTGCCACTGAAACAGCACCGAG
The DNA here is from genome assembly GCF_025860055.1 of Xyrauchen texanus. Taxonomy (NCBI): domain Eukaryota; kingdom Metazoa; phylum Chordata; class Actinopteri; order Cypriniformes; family Catostomidae; genus Xyrauchen; species Xyrauchen texanus. Next base: position 2,080,975 of record NC_068277.1, on the reverse strand, counting down.
AGAGGTCAACAGAGACTGGTTTAAACTGATAAAGTCTACAGTAACTCAGATAATCACTCTGTACAATTGTGATGAGAAGAATATAATCTCTGAATGCTGTTCTCACATGTGGGTTGGCGCTGTTTGGGTGGCACAAGGGGACCTACACAATATTAGGCAGGAGTGTGTGTGTGTGTGTGTATACACACATACATACATATAGTTGAAGTCAGAAGATTAGATACACTTACAAACAAATGTTTTAATCACTCCATTTCACAGTTAAATCACAGATTTAATATTAGCAAACTATAGGTTTGGCAAGTTGTTTAGGGCATCTACTTTGTGCAATAATTTTTCCAACAATGGTTTACAGACCGATTGTTTCACTTTTAATTGACTATATCACAATTCCAGTGGGTCAGAAGTTTAAATACACTAAGTTAACTGTGCCTTTAAGCAGCTTGGAATATTCCAGAAAATGATGTCAAGCCTTTAGACATTTAGCCAATTAGCTTCTGATAGGAGGTGTACCTGTGGATGTATTTTAAGGCCGACCTTAAAAGTCAGTGTCTCTTTGCTTGACATCATGAGAAAATCAACAGAAATCAGTCAAGACCTCAAAAACAATTTGTGGACCTCCACAAGTCTGGTTCGTCCTTAGGAGCCATTTCCAAACACCTGAAGGTGCCACGTTCATCTGTACAACAATAGTACACAAGTATAAACACCATGTGACCACACAGTCATCACACCGCTCAGGAAGGAGACACATTCTGTCTCCTAGAGATGAATGTAGTTTGTGTGAAAAGTGCAAATCAATCCCAGAACAACAGCAAAGGACCTTGTGAAGATGCTGGAGGAAACAGGTGGATGAGTATCTAGATCCACAGCAAAATGAGTCCTATATGGACATCACCTGAAAGGCTCAGCAAGGAAGAAGCCGCTGCTCCAAAACCACCATAAACAAGCCAGAATACAGTTTGCAAGTGCACATGGGGACAAATATCTTACTTTTTGAGAAATGTCCTCTGGTCTGATGACACATATTGAACTGTTTGGCCATAATGACCATCGTTATGTTTGGAGGGAAAAGGGTGAAGAACAGCATCCCAACCGTGAAGCATGGGGGTGCATCAGCATGTTGTGGGGGTGCTGCAGGAGGGACTGGTGCACTTCACTAAATAGATGACATCATGAGGAAGGAACATTATGTGGATATATTGAAGCAACATCTCAAGACATCAGACAGGAAGTTAAAGCTTGGACAAAAATGGGTCTTCCAAATGAAAAATGACCCAAAGCCTCCAAAGTTGTGGCAAAATGGCTTCAGGACAACAAGGTCAAGGTATTGGAGCGGCATCACAAACTCCTGACCTCAATCCCATAGAAGATTTGTGGGCAGAACTGAAGAAGCGTGTGTGATTAAAGAGTCCTACAAACCTGACTCAGTTACACCAGTTCTGTTTGCAGGAATGGGACAAAATTCCAGTAACTTATTGTGAGAAGCTTGTGGAAGGATCCCCAAAGCATTTGACCCAAGTTAAACAATTTGAAGGCAATGCCACCAAATACTAACAAAGTGTATGTAAACTTCTGACTTCAATTGTGTGTGTATTTAAAATAGAAAATCTCATGAATGAACAAACTAACCTGAAATAAAAGCGGAGAAAACCCAATATGTCCAGCAGACAAGAGCACTTTATCAACACTTGAAAGATCAGAATAAGAATACAGTTTCATGTGTTTCTGCGTCAGGTGTGTTGACCGTGTGATTGTGCTGTTTCATGTGCTCAAGACTTGTTTCTCTCCAGCACATAATTTTCATTTTACTGCTATTTTATATGTTTTGTAATGTATTCATGTTATGAATTCAAGATCAGGCGTTTGTCTTTACCGCAATTGAGTCTCCGTTAAACTTCACTATGCAAGCGAGTGCACGCATCCACCTCTACCAAACCGGGAGTGCAATCATTTGGGTTAAACTCATGCAACCTCATATCTCGATTTCAGTTTCAATGTAATCAACCGCGCAACTTTCATGGATATCACACTGATGTCTCTGAGGTCAAAGTGTTCCTGTTTTTAAAGTGTTTTAAAACAATGAGCACCACCGGGATGACACTTTTCAGCACGAGTGAATCTGATGATTGTACTACATTATAGTAAACTGAATGCTGAATGTAATGTATAATAATGCTATGGGTCCTGATATCTGATAGTCCTGATATTCACAAATGTATTGTCTGATTTCACCAGTATTAATATATAATATATTATTTTACTGGATAAGCAAACACTACCTTTGAAAAGAATACTTTAGAAACATGTAATCCGTGACGATACTTTAAAAATGTACTATATAAATTTTAAATACTTGTATGTAATAGAAGCTTGTGCATCTAATAATGTATTCTTCAACTGGGCAGAATTATTAATATTTCTATTCTGGTGTCTCCATTGCCCTCTGCTGGGCTGATGTTTACTCCCATGAACAGTATTTCTATTTAGGAAAATAATTGTGCATTTTCCTAAAAGTAATTAAAAAAACATTCAAACTTCACTTTAAAACTTTTAAAGCCTGAATCATTAAAAGTTTTGTGACTATCACACCTGGAGTCGTGAGTTTGAATCCAAGGCATGCTGAGTGACTCCAGCCAGGTCTCCTAAGCAACCAAATTGTCCCGGTTGCTAGGGAGGGCAGAGTCACATGGGGTAACCAAATTGTCCCGGTTGCTAGGGAGGGTAGAGTCACATGGGGTAACCTCCTCGTGGTGGTGATTAGTGGTTCTCTCAATGGGGCGTGTGGTGAGTTGTGTGTGGATTGTGGAGAGTAGCATGAGCCTCCACATGCTGTGAGTCTCCGTGGTGTCATGCACAACGAGTCACATGATCAGATGCGTGGATTGACGGTCTCAGACGCGAACGCAACTGAGACTCGTCCTCCACCACCTGAATTGAGTCACTACGCCACCACGAGGACCTACTAAGTACTGGGAATTGGGCATTCCAAATTGGGAGAAAAGGGGATAAAAAATCAAATATTAATAAAAAAAAAAAATGTTTTATGATAATATAATTGTTAATTCAGTACGTTGAATCGAACCAAATCATTACACCCTTTTTATATCTTTTTTTAAACGCATTTAAATAAAATACAGAATATCAAATGTTGTTTTTTAAAATCTGATTAATCAAGAAATAATCGTTAGATGCAGCACTACAAACGACTAACTAAATTGAGGTGACAAAATAGAATGGAGGGTCAAATGTTTGGTATCATTGTAAAGAGAACTTTTCAAGTTTTTTAATTATATAGATTGATGCATTCTGAGACTCTCAGCCCAAGAAACTGCTGAAAAAATCAAAACAAATTGAGCCAAAAATGATTTGTCATATTTGACATTATATATCTCTGGGTGTAAATAAGGTGGCTCTGAAAAAATTATTTTGTTCCCAATCATGCCATCTGTATATGAGAAACATTCTTGCGTTCAAAACACTTGTTGGAGCACAAATCTGAACTAAGGGATCTCAAGATGTGTTTAAAGATTGAGTATTAAACTATATTTAATGACACAGTGAACTAATAATGTATGTTTATGACACAACACACCCGAGACGCGACACAAGCGCGTCTGACGCAGGTGTAGATTAACAGTCCTTAAACAAGCCCTCATAATAAATCTCTGATTGATAAATTCACTTGTGTAATGGATTACTGTGAACTGTGTGTCAATGATTGACTTATGATCAATAATATGATATTAATCAATACATTGTGTTCTAAAGCCGCTTTTTATATTGTTTTATTAATGATGAACTCTTCTGCTACAATATTTTATATATATATTTAATCGATTAATTAATCGGGACACCATAAAATTAATTTGATTAAAAATAAATTGATTGACAGCCCTATTAAAAAGTAATTAAAGATATTTTAAAAGGTTAACTTACTAGTTAAAATAACTTTGTAACATGATCATGTTTACTAGTGAGTAATACATACAGTAGCAGTAAGAAATAAATTGTCAATATCTGTAATTGTGTTAAAACTGTAAATGTTAAAACAACTTGTGATACAGTTACAATAAATACAAAGAGACATGAACAAAATACACAGTAATATGCGTAATATGAATACAATTGTGTTTTTATTAATATTTATTTCTGAAACAAAGTTGACAACCCTGGCAGATTTAACCCTTTACGTCCTGAGCGTGTTTGTAAATATTTTCTGTCAGTGGCATACCTAAAATTAAAGGCTTGACAAAAAAACAAGGAGGGTGAAGTGTTTGGTGTCATTTTCAAATGATATAGATTATGATACATTATGAGATTCTCAGCCTAAGAAACTGCTGAAAAACAAATAACGAGACAGAAATTAACTTTTTTTTTTATTTGTCTAATTTGACATCATATATCTCTGGGTATAAATAAGGCGGCTCTGGAACAACTGCTTTTTGTTTTGTTCCAAAACATGTCAAATGTATCTGAGAAACATGTTGTGTTGATACGACAAATCAATCAAAAGTTCCAACATTACAAATATAATTGATCATAGTGTCCAAAAACATCTCCAAACAAATAAAAGATAATAATTGTACATAAGAACTAATTACACATGCAAACACAACAATGACTAAAGGTTTGCATAGCATGCACACATGATTTTACTCATGAGATTTCACAGAATGAGTTTCATTCTGTGTCATTTGAGTCATCATTGAGTCTGTGTCGTGTATTTGGCGCCATCTCCTGGTGGTCATATGTAACATTGTGCTTCATGTGGATTATCTAATGATCTATTCATCTGATTATCTTGTGTGTGGACTCAATTGACAGATAATCACTGACTCTAAATAATCATATGTGATATTTTATGATCCGTTTATGTTTCGTGGAGTTATAAGTATAAACGCTGCATATAAGCAACACCAACATAATTGTCAAAGACATATATTTAGCTGTTACTCGCTATATTTGTGTCTGTGAATAAAACAAATAGTCTGGTTGTATTTTACTCTTTGAGAACTTTCCAGCAACATCTGACACATGAATATTTGATGAGTTTGACGTATTTACTGATGCAATAAAATGTTGGCCCGTTTGAGCTTAAAGGGTTAATTAACTGTATTTAGTGTGAATGTAAATTAATATCTTTAATAAACACTGCTCTGATTGCTCAGTTAATTCAATTATTATTTAAAAACCTGTGTTTTTTTTCTTTCTTTTAAACAGTAAAGACATGCCACCCCAGTACATGCCCATGAGTGGCCAGCAGGGCGGGCACATGATGCCCATGACCTCATTCGCCCCCCACCCATCACTGATGGGTATGGCCCCGCCTCCCCCCGCCCCCATGCCGCAGAAGAACGAAGACGACGAAGACTACGACTCGTAGCTCCTCGACTCTTTTCTGTTGATTTTCTGAAGTTCTTCATTGGCTGGAATTATAAACGGGACAAACGAACAGTCATAAATCGCTGCGAGTGTAGGAATCATGCAGCCGCGTCACAGGAAGATGAATTGGTTCTGTTTTAATTTTTATCTTATTTTATTGTCAATGATCAGCCATGGTTGTTTTACATAAAGTCTGCTTTTTTGGAAAAGGACACCTAAGTGGCATTTCTGCACTTAGTTTTGTGTTGTTCGTTTTTCTGCCTTTGCCTCCGCAAAGCACCGGTTCTAATCGCCCGCGTTATGTCCTCAGTGTTTTTCAGAGCAACTCTAAATACAATACTCACACAAAGAAAGGACATTGAGTCATTTTGAGAATTAATTTTCTTTGGTTTTTGCAGAAAATGCTTCAGATCTGGTCGTTCGGATCATTGAATTGTTTTGCGATAGGGAACAGCATAAAGACTGCAAACAGTTTTGTTATTTTGTTTTTTAATGCTAGTTTTATATGATTAAACTCCAGTAAACCTGTCTAAAGCTAATGTCTCTTGATCGGCACCTTCATGCAGTCTTTACAAGGCACAAACTCTGTTTCTCTCTTCTGTTAATTGGATGATATTGTCTTGATTAATTCATCCCGCTGGGTCATGGGTGAGCGTTTTAAAGGTTTAAAACACATTTGCTTTGAGTCATAATTTCCCCTGTATGATGCACATTTGTATAAATTATTCCCTTTTTGTTTTATATCTTTTAGACTCTTTTAATGTTTGCTGTGAAGTTGAAGAGAAGTTTGACAGCTCGATTTCTCTTGTCTAAATGTGTACACTGAGACTGTCTGTTCACTTTTAACATTCTCTTGATTTTGTACGAGTGAAATAAAATTTGAGGTTTCAGTATTTTGCTCCTTTTAATGCGATTTTGCTCTGAAGAGATTGTGACCAGAAGTCAGATTGTCTCAACATTAAAACCATCCATTTATAGACTCCAAACATACTTCAGGATCCAGATTGTACATCGTGCTGACTCGACACACTACCAAAACTCTATAATATAGAAATGTATTATGGAGTTTGAGTTCATGTCACACAAACTGTCTATGTGGATATCTGTCTAATGTGATGAGCTTCTACACACGACCTTTGACATCAACCACAAAATATATGGGCCGTGTTTTCTCCTCCCTGTTGATCATTCGATTTATTTTTCTATTCAAACTCTACATGATTAGATGCACAATGTCTCACACTGTTCCTCCCAGTGAAGTCTGATGAAGAGCATGTCGCTCGAAACGTCACTTTATTTCTGTGGTGAGCTGATTCCATTATTTGGGAGCAACCGTGTGCTGACTTCTGAGTTTTATATATGAACGTGTTTATATGTACACCTTTGGAAGCCCAACGTCATATGACCAGTAGAAGGAAGAGAATAAACGGATCAAGTGTGCTCTCTCTTATGAAGCATGAGATTAATTTCAGAGACGGTTCATGTAGATGAACTCAAAACTGATTGGCTTTAAAAAGCTGTCGATTCCAGGGGTGGTAGTCTCCGTCAATACTCGCTGAGCTACCGTGGGCCTCCTGTTGTTTTTAACACTTTATTTGCCATAACATGTTTTGGTACTTAGCTAAGTAGTGTTAGCCACATTTAGCACTTTGTTAGGTGTTGTTAGCATGTTAAGCACTTTGCTTTGTGTTGTTAACATGTTGCTAACATGTTTAGCACTTTGCTATCATTATGTTAGCATGTTGTTAGGCTGTTTTTAACACTTTACTAGGCAATGTTAACATGTTTTGGTACTTAGATGTTATTCATGTTTTAGCACTTTGTTAGGTGTTGCTAGCATGTTGCTAACAATGTTAGCACTTTATTAGGCATTGCTAACATGTTTTGATACTTAGCTATGTGTTGTTAGCCATGTTTTAGCACTTATCAAGGCATTGTTAGCATGTTTTAATACTTGGGTAGGTGTTGCTAGTCTGTTTTATCATGTTTTAACATGTTTTAGAACTTATTTAGGTTTTGTTAGCATGTTGTAGTGCTGTTAGCATGTTTTAATATGATGCTAGCATGTTTTAGCATGTAGCTAGGCATTGTTAACATGTTTTGGCACTCAGTTAGGTGTTGCTAGCATGTTGTTACCATGTTTTGACACTTTGCTTGGCATTGTTAGCATGTTTTAGCATTTTCTTTGGCGCTCAGTTAGGTGTTGCTAGCATGTTGTTACCATGTTTTGACACTTTGCTTGGCATTGTTAGCATGTTTTAGCATTTTCTTTGGCGTTGTTAACATGTTTTAGCACTTTTCTTGGCGTTCTTTGCATGTTTTGATTCTTAGCTAGGTGTTCCAAGCATGATGTTAGCTTGTTTAGCACTTTGCTTGGTGTTGTTAGCATGTAGCTAGCATGTTGTTAGCACGTTTAGCTCTTCTCTTGGTGTTGTTAATGTTTTGATACTTGGCTAAGTGTTCTTCGCCTGTTTTGGCATGTAGCTAGCATGTTGTTAGCACTTTACTAGGCATTGAAAACTGGTACTTTAATTCACCAATGTCCTATCATATAATCCAGTCCCTCAAGCAACTGCGATATAAACAAAGACAGCACACAAGTTTGTCATGTAAATGAACTGCATGCAATGAATTAGAAGAACAGAAATATTGACTTGCGTCCTTGATGAATGTCAGGCCTCTATGACAGCGACCCGCTCCTTTTATCCGCGTGGAAAATCTCGTCAGGATTTGAATACACGCTGTGTTAAATGATAGAGAATAAGCATTATTAATCATCTAATGACACTCAATCATGGCTAGCATTAACAGTGATTGTGTCGGGATGGACTTCACTTCTACAGGTTGATTTTCAGTTTGAAAAAATTCAACCAAATATATTTCAAAATTCAAAATGCACTTCAAACGAAAATATGCACCTGTGTGGAATACCCATAAGCCCTTGCGCTTGAATAAATGATGTTTGTTTGGTCAGAACAAGGGAACGCATGTAGAACAATAATAATTGTTATTAAATGAAATGTACAGTATATAGTTTTATTTCTCATGACTGTTGTTGTTGTGATTAGTGTAAAGTCACCATTACTGTGATTAGTGTTACCTCGGTTACATTTTAGCCATTCGATTTATGTGCTCAAAGATGTCCAGTCATAATTCCTCTTTTCTAACGTTTAAGAACTTAAAACATTGCACATTTATGTAGCTAATGGGAATGAACTGTCCAATAAGTGAAAGGACTGGGAAGAGAAATCAGCCTGTGGATTTTACATAGAAACTGGCCCAAATGTTGTTGTTATCGCATTCTGCATAACGCGGCGGCTCATTTCATCTTATCGCGCCCCGTTGGGCCCAGTTCTCCCGATGGCCAGACCGCCCCCTGATCGGCCCCTGGCATGCCAGATTACCAATCCAGCCCTGGGTTTTAGATTCACTTTTATGTTTCCTTTATGTGCTTTTTGGAGCTTCAAAGTCCTGGCCACCATTCACTTGCATTGTATGGACCTACAGAGCTGAAATACTCTTCTGAAAATGGAATTTAATGGAAGTTTAAGGTCAGTGAGGAAGTTTTCATATTATAAATAATATTGTGTGTGTTTATATTCTTTATCTTATGATAAAGTTGTTTACAGAAAATGTGTTTTGTTGTTCTAAATATGTAAACATGTCATTCTGGTTCTGTTCGCTCTAACTCACGTTGGTCTCATTTTATTCCACTAGATGGCGGTAACCCATCCAATACGTCTTGTTAATAGATCTGAGCCATTAATGAATGTGGAGGAAGAAACCCCAAGCGTGATCAGACATGGATCACAACAGCTCACACTACAGCTGGCAGGCGCTCAAGGTCGAGCGGGCAGCGGCATTCAGCTGACACCACAGCCGTGCCCAGCACTCTGATAGAGGGGGACTGCATTATCAGAAACATTGGTTGCAGGGCGACTACCACTTGCCTTCCTCGAGCAACCGTTTCTGAGGTAAATAAGGAACTTTCTGATGAACCATAAGACCGTGAATCGTGTTATTATACATGGGGGGGGGGAATGATATTCGGAAAGAGCAGTCAGAACTCCTTAAGAGGGATTGCAATGGACTCTTTGAAACACTTGGGAGATTGACAGCTCAGTGGTTCTTCAGTGGACCACTCCCAGCCCGTGGAACAAATATGTTGTCTAAACATTTGGCTGCAAAAAACACTTCCGCGGTGTCTGGATGGCACGCAAACACCTCCGCGGTGTCTGGAAGGCACGCAAACACCTACGCGGTGTCTGGAAGGCACGCAAACACCTACGTGGTGTCTGGATGGCACGCAAACACCTCCGCGGTGTCTGGATGGCACGCAAACACCTCCCCCACACAGAGCATACTACAGTCAGACTGTGACTACTTAAAACTGCTCAGATACAGGACCCAAGGATGATTTCCGGGGAAAAAGCCAAGGGAGCCAAGATAACAACAGAAACACCAGAGCCACAGTCTCTGTCACCACACACCTTCTCTCTGTCGTCAACATCCCCATTTCTAGTGTATGCTGGCAGAAAGCCCTAACTCACTCCATTGCCGCGAGCCGCCAGATACCAACCAACAAACGGCGGGCACCTCTACCACCAAAGCCTTCAGGCCCAGCTCCCCCTCCCTCTGAGAGAGCCACTGCCACAACGCCAGGGCCACATCGTCGTCCTCCTGCTCTCGATGAACAACTGATAACAGCTCTCAGTGATGTGTGTCGCGTCCATGTTACGGTAGCAGCAACACTAATAAACAATAAAGCAACACTTGGTGATCACTTGACCTTTGCAAATCTAAGTATTGTACTAAAAGGTGCTCCACATATTGTATTTAAAATACTCTCCTGGCTTTGTTTTTTATCCCCCTTTTCTCCCAATTTGGAACGCCCAATTCCCACTACTTAGTAGGTCCTCCTGGTGGCGCGGTTATTCGCCTCAATCCGGGTGGCGGAGGACAAGTCTCAGTTGCCTCCGCGTCTGAGACGTCAATCGGCGCATCCGATCACGTGACTCGTTGTGCATGACACCGCGGAGACTCACAGCATGTGGAGACTCATGCTACTCTCCACGATCCACATAAAACTCATCACACGCCCCATTGAGAGAACCTCTAATCACCACCACGAGGAGGTTACCCCATGTGACTCTACCCTCCCTAGCAACCGGGACAATTTGGTTGCTAAGGAGACCTGGCTGGAGTCACTCAGCACGCCCTGGATTCAAACTCACGACTCCAGGTGTGATAGTCAGCGGCAATACTCGCTGAGATACTCCGACGGTCACTGGCAGGTGTAAAGCACATTGGAGAAACACAATAGCGGTGCAAAACATGACAAGAAAATGCAGGAAAGCAGAATGAATGTGGCGGAAAACACAACTTGAAGTCCATTACAATATCTGTAAAGACTGCCTTCATGCTTTCAATGTGGCACTAGACACAGATAGACAGACCTTCTCAAACATTATGAACCGCAATATAAGCAACACCCGCACTCTTTCTGCTGCTGTAGAGAGACTAACAAACCCCCCAAACACCCCGTGAAATGCTCTCGGACAGAAAATGCAACGAGTTTGCATCTTTTTTCATGAAGACGATCGATGATATTAGCGATCAGCTTGTCTTCATGTTGCACTGAGGTCAGAAGAACATCAGAAATTAGTCACTATGTCTGACTTTGAGGCAATTGATGGCAAACCCCAGGAAGAAATGGTACAGCATCTTAAAACGTCAACTTGCCGCCTTGACACGCTCCCCACAACATTTATCAAAAATATGTTTATCTGTCTGGAAAAAGATCTCCGTTAGAAATAGTAAATGCGTCAGACAAGTTTCCGAAGTCCCTGAAAACTGCCGTTGTCAAGCCCCTTCTTAAAAAAATAACACTCTAGATAACTGAGTTTCCAGTCTGGTGTCCGACCGCATCACAGCGCAGAGACGGCGCTCATAAAGGTCCTTAAATGATATTCGACTAAATACTGATTCAGGCAAAATATCAGTGCTGCTGTTATTAGATCTCAATGCTGCTTTTGACACGGTTGACCACAGCTGTGTTTCCCAAAAGCATTGTAAGCTAATGTTGATTGTTGAGGCCATTGGCACCAATGGTTTCTAAGAGCTGCTTAGGCTTACAGTGCTTTTGGGAAGTGCAGCCCAGATTGGAAAACTGGGAAGTGCTCTCTGGGACGGTCCTCAGCTGGTTCAGGTCTTATCTAGAAGGGAGGGGTTACTATGTGAACATGGGCAACTATGAATCTGAAAGGACATCCATGACGTATGGAGTCCCACAAGGCTCAGCGCTCCTGTTCAACCTGTATATGCTCCCATTAGGCCAAATTAAGTAAAATAACCAAATTGAATGCCATAGCTATGCAGACGACACCCAGATCTATCTAGCCCTGTCGCCAAACGACTACAGCCCCATAGACTCCCTGTGCCAGTGCATTGATGAAATTATCAGTTGGATGTGCCGAAACGTCCTTTAATTAACCATGACAAGACAGAGCTCATTGTATTCGGCAACAAAGGTGAAATTCCCAAGGGGAACACATACTTTGACTCCAAGGATCTTAAGACAAAAAATCAAGTCCGGACTCTTGGTGTCATTTTGGAGTCAGATCTTAGTTTCAGTAGTCACATCAAAGCAATAACTAAACGTTTCGTATCCAGTCAAGACTTGGAGAAACTTGTTCATGCATTCATCACCAGTATGATGGACTGCTGCAATGGACTCCTCACCGGCCTTCCCAAAAAGACCATCTGATGCCTGCAGATCATTCAGAATGCCGCTGACAGGATTCTCTCCTGAACCAGAACATCTGGGCATCTTACTCCAGTCCTCATGTCTTACACCGGCTTCCAGTTACACTTAGATTTTAAAGTACTATTACTCCTTTATAAATCACTCAATGGCCAGGACCTAAATACATTACAGACCTCTCGATGTATGTAGACATACAGAAGGTTCACTCAAAACAAGCGTTGGCTGCTTTAGCTGTTATGCCACCCGTAGCTGGCACCAGCTTCCAGAAGAGGTCAGGTGTGCCCCAACAGTAGCCACATTCAAATCCAGACAGAAAACACACCTGTTTAACTGTGCATTTATTCACTGTGCTGCACTTACTGTAGGGGGCGCTCTAACACACTTTACTCCTCACAGATGTGAACTGTAGGGGGCGCTCTAACACACTTTACCCCTCACAGATGTGAACTGTAGGGGGGCTCTAACACATTTTACCCCTCACAGATGTGAACTGTAGGGGGCGCTCTAACACATTATACCCCTCACAGATGTGAACTGTAGGGGGCGCTCTAACACATTATACCCCTCACAGATGTGAACTGTAGGGGGCTCTAACACATTATACCCCTCACAGATGTGAACTGTAGGGGGCTCTAACACATTATACCCCTCACAGATGTGAACTGTAGGGGCGCTCTAACACATTATACCCCTCACAGATGTGAACTGTAGGGGCGCTCTAACACATTATACCCCTCACAGATGTGAACTGTAGGGGGCGCTCTAACACATTATACCCCTCACAGATGTGAACTGTAGGGGGCGCTCTAACACATTTTACCCCTCACAGATGTGAACTGTAGGGGGCGCTCTAACACACTTTACCACTCACAGATGTGCTCGTCCATAGACATTCAGTCTAATGTTCAGTTCAAGCAACACCCTCATTATTTCATTGAATATCTCGGCCTCTGAGTGGACTACAAGCTCAATATAAGTGTCATTAGAAAGATGAGATCCTCCCCTTTGCTGAGATATAAAACATGTTATCATCGATATTTACAAATCATATTTACTGATAATTTGTTTTGCATGTTTTCATGCTAGATGGCATATTTTGTTCTGGACATCGAAGATATAACATTGGATTATTCACACAAGCGAGCTCACTGATAAGTAAACAATGGCTCATTTTTTTATAGAACTTCCTAAGATAAAAGTAAATATAAAGATGTTGGCTGTTTGTGGCTTACAGAAGCAGTGATCTAGAAATAATATTTACTTTGTGATTCTTTTGGAAATCTTTTGAATTGTGGTATTTGGGCAACAAAATTAACTATACAGTCACATTCCTGAGAATGAGAGCTTTCATTTGATATATAACTTTATGTGCTATGTGACGAACGTTTATGTTCATATAAATGTATTTACCACATGACCTCTAGGGGGCGCTAATTTTCAACGCGAATGTTTTGAGGCCTTATTTTGTTATTTTTGGTAACATAAATGCAGAAGTGATGTTATCTCTGAAAAGTTCAGATTCTAAGCTTTCAAACGATATCTTACATGCCTGAATTATGTATATGGAGACATTAACGTTTGAAGCGTAACTTTTTCACGATATAGCTATTGAGTTTATTAAAGAGAGATGAAGACACTCCGTGAGTTAATTGTAATAATGACCATTCTGATCATATTAATGATAATCCTCCATGATATCCAGTATAATAGGAATGAATGAGTTTGTTATGGTCTCATGTTCAGTTGATATGCAGTCGGTGTGAGGTGAAATTCTGCTCATTCGTTTTTAATTGAAAATAAACCGCTGGAGAACCAGAACAACATCAAAGGTTTTAAACCCGCTGCACTTCCTGTTCAGGAGCTGAGGTACAGACCCCAGGTCAGTTCCTACAGGAGTAATCATATCCTGTTTCTGAGGTGACCTTTCACCTTTTCTATCCCTGCCCTACACTGAGGTTAAGACGATGGACATTAGTATATATATATATATATAGCGGGCTAGCCACCAGCACATATCTGTATTAATATACTGTCGGCTATTTAATGGCTTTCCAGCTAAATGTAAATATATATAAATTATAGTATATGTAGGGCCTGTATAGCAATTAAAAATGATTGTTAAAATGATTTTTAAATTATGATATATTTAGAATTGTTTTGGAATATTATTTTATATTATATATATACAATGTTACAGATGTATCATCGGAGATATATAAGTGAAGGAATATAAAATAATCGCTAGGTCACAATAGTGTACCGTATATTGGGAGAGCAGGGCAAGTTGTCACACTTTTGTACTCCAGTGAATGTTTCTCATTGTAGGTTTATTTTGAAATATTATTTCTATCTTGTTTTGACTACAAAGACCTTTTCCACCAATACTGGCCCGGAAAAACAGTCCTGAACACATGTTAGTATATTAGACCGTATGTGTTAACGTATACAGACACTAACACAAGAGTGGGGCGTGTTGTCATATGGGCGTGTTGTCGCAACACCTGTTGTGTTTGGACACTGATGATCATATTTTAATAACATCAGTATTATGTTATTATATATTATATTTACCATTTCAGATACACACACCGACATACACATACTCGCATAATGCACTCACTCACATCACTCACACACAAACACACACTCATTCACTCATACACACACCGACATACACATACTCATACAGACACACAGACACACACACCGACATACACATACTCGCATAATGCACTCACTCACATCACACACACACTCACGCTCATAGACACACAACTATACCACTCACACACACATACACTCATAGACACACAACTATACCACTCACACACACACACACACACATACTCGCATAATGCACTCACTCACATCACACACACACTCACACTCATAGACACACAACTATACCACTCACACACACACCGACATACACATACTCATACAGACACACACACACACACTCTCATTCACTCATACATACACAGACACACAATTATACCACTCACACACAAACACACACACCGACATACACATACAGACACACACACACACACACACACACTCATTCACTCATACATACACAGACACACACACCGACATACACATACTCGCATAATGCACTCACTCACATCACACACACACACTCATAGACACACAACTATACCACTCACACACAAACACCGACATACACATACTCATACAGACACACACACACTCTCATTCACTCATACATACACAGACACACAATTATACCACTCACACACAAACACACACACCGACATACACATACTCGCATAATGCACTCACTCACATCACACACACACTCACACTCATAGACACACAACTATACCACTCACACACAAACACCGACATACACATACTCATACAGACACACACACACTCTCATTCACTCATACATACACAGACACACACACCGACATACACGTACTCGCATAATGCACTCACTCACATCACACACACACTCATAGACACACAACTATACCACACATACACTCATAGACACACAACTATACCACTCACACACACACACACACACATACTCGCATAATGCACTCACTCACATCACACACACACTCACTCACACACAAACACACACTCATTCACTCATACACACACCGACATACACATACTCATACAGACACACACACACACTCATTCACTCATACATACACAGACACACACACCGACATACACGTACTCGCATAATGCACTCACTCACATCACACACACACACTCATAGACACACAACTATACCACACATACACTCATAGACACACAACTATACCACTCACACACATACACATACACTCTCACAGACACATGCACTCACATTCACATACATTCACATACATTCACATACACAC
>NC_068277.1:2044940-2059940 GCF_025860055.1 Xyrauchen texanus | reverse complement strand
GTCTGGGTTTAGCTCTTATTTATTTGAGTTATTAGAACGGCAGCAGGAGATTCCCATGGCATCTCTCACACACTTGCTGGGGGAATGTTGTTGATGGGACAGGTGCTGTTTTAGGGCTTTTGACTAAAATATCACCAGTGTTGTGTTTGTGCTGTGAGGATCTGTATGAAATCACTTCATTTGATAAAATAATAAGTAATTGTTCTGTTTTTTATTAAAGTTTTAATTTATTTAAACAGCATTTTTTGATGATAAAAAATAAATGTTGATTTAAAAAAAAGTAAAGATACATTACTATTAACCTAATTTTACATTTCCAGTTAATTATTATTATTATTATTATTATTATTTTTAAGTGTTTAAATGCCAAAAGTGTTTTTAACATAATGTTGATTAGCCAGAAAAATTATTTTGACTTGTTCCACGTTTATTTGTCGAATTTTTATTTGTTTTAATTATTATTATTTTATTATATTTTTGGGGGCTAATCAGCATCATGCTACAAATGTTGTTATTTAAACTTAAAAGAAAACAATTACTCACTGTTCAAAAGTATAGACACAAGGTCGGGGTTGCAACGTCATGGCAACAAGGTTTTAAAATAGATACAGTGTATCTTGGGATGTCCCGATGCAATTTATTATTGATTTATTTATGAGAACGAGTCTTTTCCTTTCGTCTCATCATTTACTCACCCTGATGTTGTTTAAAACCTGAAATACAATGCAAGTGGATAGAGACTGAGTACAGCTGTGGTCACCATTCACTTTCATTATACAGAAAAGAGCAGCTTGAACATTCAGTCCTGTTGTGATCAACATGAGTTTGGAACATAATGACTGAATGTTGATTTAGTGGTGAACTGTCTCTTTAAATGTGCTTGTGACTGTAACGCTAACATCGATTCCTCTCTTTTATACTCCACGTATATCTTGTTATTGTCCTCCCACATATATCCCATGATCCTCTGCTGTGCTGGAAACCACCATGCTTGTGTAAAACAAACGGGTAGTTTGAGATGTTATCTGTTGTTTTTTAATTCTTTCCTCACTCTTTGTCACAGACGTGTCCACACTCGAGCGCAGTATCCTGTGTTTTTCTTTGGCCTCTCTTCATTTCTCACTTCCTACTCGTTTCTAAAGACAGTGTCGCTCTGTTCCTGTGCTGATGTGGACACCAGAGGATTATGGGCTGTTGCGCTTCATTTAAAGGAATAGTGTCATCATTTACTCACCCTCTTGTGGTTTTAAATGTTATCTGTGGAACACAAAAGGTGCATTTATAATTTCAGATGAAAGTGAAGGAGAACTGCGTCTTTCAAGCTCTAAAAATGGGACTAAAAGTATCATGGAAGCAGTTACACGAGTAGATGTTCTGTGGAGTTTGAATCGATTGTTGAATAGTTTGAAATAGATGAATAACATGAGCAGCGCTGGACTGGTAATCTGGCGTACCGGGCATTTTCCTGGTGGGCCGACGCACTTTTGGGCCAATGTGGGGCGGACTGTCCATCGGGAGAACCGAGCGGGCCGGTGGGTCGGACGCGAAACGTGTCGAATGGGCCGCGATGAGCTCAAATGAGCCGCCGCGTTATGCAGAACAGACAGTCAACATAAACGTCATCGAAGCGTCTCCAGCGGTTAAATGAATGTCTTCTAAAGGGATTCGCTCAATATTTAAGTACTTTTGAGCGTGATATAACCGTGTTGGCATATGGACGAATCATCCATTAACTGTAACTATAAAACACGGAATGTGTGAAATTGAACATACTTGAGATAAAGCGTATAAATGCACAATTTATTTACAATCATAAGGTCCTATATACATAATAGGTCCTAGCGTGACTGCGATTGGATTAAAGAATGTGTTTTGCATGAGCTGCGACAGTAATGAAACACTAACCGCATCATTAACATCACGCGCATACACTCACACACATGCACGCTACGTATTTATATCGCTACATTATAACCGGAGCTATTTAATAAGCACAATATTATCCCATATAGGCAAGGGCTTTTCTGGAGGTGAGAACTCGTGGAAAACATCCGGTTTTGTGGTAAAATGTCAAAATAAAAGCCCATTTAAATAGACTCGTGAAATAGAAATATATTAGGCAAATGTAATATTTGATGTAGTAAAAATAATAATAATATATCATTATACTTAAGCTATGTGAGTTTCATCACTGCTTTCATTAGTACTGTACAGTGTAAAAATACAAACAATAAAGAACACCCGGAAGAGCAGCGCTGATTACGGCTGACTTATGATGATTTATAGTTAAAAAGTACTTAAATATTGATCTGCAGCCACATTGATCGTATTGCTTTAGAAGACATCAGTTTAACCGCCGGAGACGTATGGATGACGTTTATGATGACTGTCTGTTCTTTTTGGAGGAAAGTCTGGTCACCATCCACTTACATTATAAGGACCTTCTGAGCTGGGATGTTTTCCTATTTCCTACAAATGTGTTCTGCTGAAGAAAGAAAGTCACACATCTGGGGTGGCATGAGGGTGAGTAAATGATGAGAGGATTCATTTTTGGGTGTACTGTCCCTTTAAGATGAACTATCTGCTGTCACTCAGTCATGCATAATAATTGGGTTTTTCCAACAACATCACTTTTCCTGCGGAAGTGTTTTGATTTTCTTCATACTCTTTCATCAGATTGGATGGATAAATGATGACGAAAGACAAAAGATTAAATGTCGGTGGATCTGTATTTTCTGAGTAATGCATTATTTTGAAGAGGGGGGTCAAAATAACAATTTCCGCTTTTTGATTTTGGAGCAAAACTACAGGTAAAAAAACAACCTTAGAAAGGTGTCAGTGTCATGATTTTATTTGTACACAGAGATTGATAGATCTATTTCTAAAATCAGCTGACTTCAGCTCCAGTTGTTGGATTATAACACAATGGTGTGAGTCCGAAAATGGAGGAAAACACCTTTTTTGTGCTGTTTTTCCAAAGTTTGAGTGCCTGTAACTCCAGAAGTATTAAATATATCTTAATATCCTTGTAGAGTCTGTTTTAGAACAAACCTTTCTGTTTGTATCTTAATTGGTCTGGCCCTATATGGTTAAATCCCAGAGATATTGGGATCTCAATATGGCTCCATGTGCAAATTGTTACATTTTACCCATTTTGGGTTCAGTGCATTATTTTGGAGTCGTTATCAGTAATCCATTGATCGTTCCTAAAGACTCAGTGATTCTGTAAAAACTGTCATTCGTTTCTTTGAGCAGCTCGACAGGGCAACTTTGGACTCAACAAGGACGCGAGTGTGGGCGGGGCTATCTGTTTGTTTGACCAATGGGGTGACGGGGGGAGTGTTTGGAAAACTTGTTCAGAAAAATCTTTATTTTTGCATTTCCGTTTGGTGATACAGCTCAGAAATGACAAACTGCAGCTTTAATAGTTTCAAACTAGAAGCTGAGCGCTTTTACTCCATCAGTTTAAAAGAATGTGATTTAATAATCTAAAAATGATATTTCGGCTGCAGAATGCATCAGTCAGTTTCACGCTCATGTCGCTGGTGTGTGTTTGATAAGGGCGAGCGGCCTCACCGGAGATTGACCTGGGAGATGGGGGAATGAGGCAGGAACAGTCTCGACACAGGATTCCCCCTTTATACAGCCAAAGAAACATTCCCATAATGCACCGAGAGTTCACCGCTTTGGACGCTCTGGATGAACATGTGACGGGACGGAGAACACTGCACACAAGTGGGCAGGATATTCTTCAAATAAACATGTTCTGTGTTCCACTGAAGAAAGGAAAACGATGGATTTGGAATGGTCATTTTTGGGGGAATCCTCCTTGAAATAGGGGCGTTCACTGCGCACGGTGGGGTCCGTTCGCTGGGAGTTATCAAAGCTTTGTTTTCTGCTGGTAGCAACAGTGCAGATATGCGTCTCTGTTCAAATATAGCATCTTATGCTACGGGTCACTTCCTGTTGACAGGTTTCACAAGCTGTGAGATGATTCTGATTGGATGGAAGAGTTTCTGTGTTCTCAGACTGTAGTGATGCTAACTGGAGCGCAGCGTTTCCATGCACAACACAACAGAGCCATTCCAGAGTAAACCGCTAGTTAGCAAGTACAACGTCTTACAGCATCAGTATCCATGCTGTTCTGGAACAACAGGGCTGTGGTGTTCATTCCCCTCTTATTTTAGGGGTAGTTGGTTTAGAGGTGGGTGTGTTTGGTTCAAGGGTTCAAGGTCCAGGGGCGGCTGTGGCTCATGTGGTGACTAACCGTAACTAACCGTAACCTCTTGCAAGAGAGAACATGGCTGTGACCCAAAGTTACATGTTCCAGTCCTTCAGCGAGTTGTAATTGAGGAGACTTCCAGACGATTCTCCCAGAGTTCACTGAGGGTTGAGGATCCTTCAGTGGATGGTTCTGGAAGCTTCTGCAGAGCTGCAATGAGGAATGCATTATAATATAATATGCAAGTGATGTCGGGAATAACGGTTCCCTGCTGAGCGTTTATCCGCTTTGCTTTCACGCAATCGGGAATGATACCCGGAATGATACGGTTCTCTAGTGAGTGTCTCATGTGCACCTGAGTTTGCGCTGAAACAACCAAATGAGCCAAACTTTCATGTAGATGTATTTGTTTAATCCTGTGCATGAATGAGCACATGCTTCTGTACTTCAGTTCAGTCAATCTTGCATGTTGTGTTCTAGTATTTCATCATCACCCTGTGAGGTTGGCAGAGGTCAAAGGTCATCCCGGCAGCACAGATGAGGGTTAATAAATGACCAGTCTCTGGATCAACACACTTTTAAGTGGCACGTTTTTTGAAAATCGCTAATATAGTGAAACGGGAGCAAACTGAGTTTTAGCCCCTCGGAAGTTGAAAAGACGTTATAAATGTGCAAATGATGTTTTATTATTGTAAACCTGCAGAAATGAACCGGTTGTGTGAGGGTTAGGATAGGGTTATGTCGCTGTGTGTGACATTATAAAGGAGCTGATTCTTCACCTTCAGAAACATCTGTTCAGGGCATAAATACAGTTCAAAGACAGGTTTGTGGTCACCGATCGCTCAGTTTGGCCGGGGGCGCTATAGGAACAGTCCTGGTTGCTCCAAACGTCCATGGAAGCGTTACGGATGCCGCTGTGCTCTCGGGATCCTTCAATGCAGCCGGAATGTTTTTGTAGCGTTCCTCAGATCTGCGCCTCGAACAAAAAGCAGTTTTTCTTGCTACACCGAGAGATATATAATGTCAAATAAGAAAAATAAGAAATAAGTTAATTTTGTTTCTCAGTTTCTTATATTACTCGTTTACCAATTCACTTTTGTTCTGCAGCATTTTAACTTTATATAACTGTTAAAATGACATCACACAAATAAAACAAGCCCTTCAATAATAAAATAAGGTGTCGATGACATCATCAAGTGCCTTTTCATCACTTCATGTTTTATGTATTTATTTACCTTGATTTTGTGCTAAAAGATCTGATAAAGATCTGCATTAGGATGTTTTTAAGAAACACCCTTTAGTGTCAGGCAGAGCTTTATCCCAAAATATATTAAAATGTTCTTTATCTAAAACAATGTTTCAATCTTACAGAAACGTTTCAAATGGAGAAGGAACAACATTTGCAGAATGACTGTATAAAGTGTAAAACTCGTGCTGTAGAAAGGGTCCAAGTGATGTCACTTCCTGTGTATTTTTAAGGAGTGTTACATTGTCTGTGTGTGTGAGTGTGTGTGAGAGTGAGAGAGAGAGAGAGAGAGTGTGTGTGTGTGTGTGTGTGTGTGTGTGTGTTGGATTCTAGTGCACTGGGGGTTTCTCTTAGAAGAACGGGAGTCTTTGTCTTTGTAGGGAGCAACACAGAGACACACAGTCTGTCTGGCAACACACACACTCGCACACTTGCACACACACACTCTCACTCGCACACTCACACTCACACACTTGCGCACACACACACACACACTAACTGATCTATAACAGTGTAATGAAGAGCTGAATTGTGTGTTGTGTTGCGTTCATAGTTGAACAAGGCGTCTCTCATACAGTAAACAGTGTCAACCCGCATCAGCAACAAAACTACAAACACAATCTGTTGCCGTGGTTACCATCTCCTGCAGTCTCTGTGTCTACGGCTGATGTGTCTCAGATCCGTACAGGACTGATGTGAGGCCACACCTGCATGAAACTGAGACTCCAGTAACACTATCCGTACTAAACACATTCTCCAGTAATGTGACAGCAGCTCTGCAGCTTTACCCCACCCCCACACACACACACACACTCTCTGTCTCTCTCTCTCTCTCACACACACACACACACACTCTCTGTCTCTCTCTCTCTCACACACACACACACTCTGTCTCTCTCTCTCTCTCACACACACACACACACACACTCTCTCTGTCTCTCTCTCTCTCTCACACACACACACACACACACTCTGTCTCTCTCTCTCTCTCTCACACACACACACACACACACACTCTCTGTCTCTCTCTCTCTCTCTCTCTCTCACACACACACACACACACACTCTCTCTGTCTCTCTCTCTCACACACACACACACACACTCTCTGTCTCTCTCTCTCTCTCTCTCTCACACACACACACACACACACACACACACACACACACACACACACACTCAATTCAATTCAATTCAGAAAGCTTTATTGGCATGACAAAAAAATACATTTTGTATTGCCAAAGCATCAAAACAACATAGAAAATGATTTAGAATATTTAGTACACAAAATAATAATACTGATAGCATAAAACAACAATAATAAAATAAACAAAGATTAATAAATAAAATAAAAAGGATTTAGAAATCTATATAAAACACAAAGGAACACTGAACTTGGAATTGAACATTATATACGTGTGTAGGTCTGATGCAGTGTGTTCGGCTCTTGAGTGAGTGTGTGTTGGGCTGTGAGTGAGTGTGTGTTCGGCTGTGAGTGAGTGTGTGTTCGGCTGTGAGTGAGTGTGTGTTGGGCTGTGAGTGAGTGTGTGTTGGGCTGTGAGTGAGTGTGTGTTGGGCTGTGAGTGAGTGTGTGTTGGGCTGTGAGTGAGTGTGTGTTGGGCTGTGAGTGAGTGTGTGTTCGGCTCTTGAGTGAGTGTGTGTTCGGCTGTGAGTGAGTGTGTGTTGGGCTGTGAGTGAGTGTGTGTTGGGCTGTGAGTGAGTGTGTGTTGGGCTGTGAGTGAGTGTGTGTTGGGCTGTGAGTGAGTGTGTGTTGGGCTGTGAGTGAGTGTGTGTTCGGCTGTGAGTGAGTGTGTGTTGGGCTGTGAGTGAGTGTGTGTTGGGCTGTGAGTGAGTGTGTGTTGGGCTGTGAGTGAGTGTGTGTTGGGCTGTGAGTTAGTGTGTGTTGGGCTGTGAGTGAGTGTGTGTTGGGCTGTGAGTGAGTGTGTGTTGGGCTGTGAGTGAGTGTGTGTTGGGCTGTGAGTTAGTGTGTGTTGGGCTGTGAGTGAGTGTGTGTTGGGCTGTGAGTGAGTGTGTGTTGGGCTGTGAGTGAGTGTGTGTTGGGCTGTGAGTTAGTGTGTGTTGGGCTGTGAGTGAGTGTGTGTTGGGCTGTGAGTGAGTGTGTGTTGGGCTGTGAGTGAGTGTGTGTTGGGCTGTGAGTGAGTGTGTGTTGGGCTGAGTGAGTGAGTGTGTGTTGGGCTGTGAGTGAGTGTGTGTTCGGGGCTGTGAGTGAGTGTGTGTTGGGCTGTGAGTGAGTGTGTGTTCGGCTCTTGAGTGAGTGTGTGTTCGGCTGTGAGTGAGTGTGTGTTGGGCTGTGAGTGAGTGTGTGTTGGGCTGTGAGTGAGTGTGTGTTGGGCTGTGAGTGAGTGTGTGTTGGGCTGTGAGTGAGTGTGTGTTGGGCTGTGAGTGAGTGTGTGTTCGGCTGTGAGTGAGTGTGTGTTGGGCTGTGAGTGTTGGGCTGTGAGTGAGTGTGTGTTGGGCTGTGAGTGTTGGGCTGTGAGTGAGTGTGTGTTGGGCTGTGAGTGAGTGTGTGTTCGGCTGTGAGTGTTGGGCTGTGAGTGAGTGTGAGTGAGTGTGTGTTGGGCTGTGAGTGAGTGTGTGTTGGGCTGTGAGCGAGTGTGTGTTGGGCTGTGAGCGAGTGTGTGTTGGGCTGTGAGCGAGTGTGTGTTGGGCTGTGAGCGAGTGTGTGTTCGGCTGTGAGCGAGTGTGTGTTGGGCTGTGAGCGAGTGTGTGTTGGGCTGTGAGTGAGTGTGTGTTGGGCTGTGAGTGAGTGTGTGTTCGGCTGTGAGTGAGTGTGTGTGTTGGGCTGTGAGTGAGTGTGTGTTGTGCTGTGAGTGAGTGTGTGTTGGGCTGTGAGTGAGTGTGTGTTCGGCTGTGAGTGTTGGGCTGTGAGTGAGTGTGTGTTGGGCTGTGAGTGTTGGGCTGTGAGTGAGTGTGTGTTGGGCTGTGAGTGAGTGTGTGTTCGGCTGTGAGTGTTGGGCTGTGAGTGAGTGTGTGTTGGGCTGTGAGTGAGTGTGTGTTGGGCTGTGAGTGAGTGTGTGTTGGGCTGTGAGTGAGTGTGTGTTGGGCTGTGAGTGAGTGTGTGTTGGGCTGTGAGTGAGTGTGTGTTGGGCTGTGAGTGAGTGTGTGTTCGGCTGTGAGTGTTGGGCTGTGAGTGAGTGTGTGTTGGGCTGTGAGTGAGTGTGTGTTGGGCTGTGAGTGAGTGTGTGTTCGGCTGTGAGCGAGTGTGTGTTGGGCTGTGAGTGAGTGTGTGTTAGGCTGTGAGTGAGTGTGTGTTGGGCTGTGAGTGAGTGTGTGTTCGGCTGTGAGCGAGTGTGTGTTGGGCTGTGAGCGAGTGTGTGTTGGGCTGTGAGTGAGTGTGTGTTGGGCTGTGAGTGAGTGTGTGTTGGGCTGTGAGTGAGTGTGTGTTGGGCTGTGAGCGAGTGTGTGTTCGGCTGTGAGCGAGTGTGTGTTGGGCTGTGAGTGAGTGTGTGTTCGGCTGTGAGTGAGTGTGTGTTCGGCTGTGAGTGTGTGTGTGTGTGTGTGTGTGTGAGTGTGTGTTTGGCTGTGAGTGAGTGTGTGTTGGGCTGAGTGAGTGAGTGTGTGTTGGGCTGAGTGAGTGAGTGTGTGTTGGGCTGTGTGAGTGAGTGTGTGTTGGGCTGTGAGTGAGTGTGTGTTGGGCTGTGTGTGTGAGTGTGTGTTGGGCTGTGAGTGAGTGTGTGTTGGGCTGAGTGAGTGAGTGTGTGTTGGGCTGAGTGAGTGAGTGTGTGTTGGGCTGTGAGTGAGTGTGTGTTGGGCTGAGTGAGTGAGTGTGTGTTGGGCTGTGAGTGAGTGTGTGTTGGGCTGTGTGTGTGAGTGTGTGTTCGGCTGTGAGTGAGTGTGTGTTGGGCTGTGAGTGAGTGAGTGTGTGTTCGGCTGTGAGTGAGTGTGTGTTGGGCTGAGTGAGTGAGTGTGTGTGTTGGGCTGAGTGAGTGAGTGTGTGTTGGGCTGTGAGTGAGTGTGTGTTGGGCTGTGAGTGAGTGTGTGTTGGGCTGTGAGTGAGTGTGTGTGTTGGGCTGAGTGAGTGAGTGTGTGTTGGGCTGTGTGTGTGAGTGTGTGTTCGGCTGTGAGTGAGTGTGTGTTGGGCTGTGAGTGAGTGAGTGTGTGTTCGGCTGTGAGTGAGTGTGTGTTGGGCTGAGTGAGTGAGTGTGTGTGTTGGGCTGAGTGAGTGAGTGTGTGTGTTGGGCTGAGTGAGTGAGTGTGTGTTGGGCTGAGTGAGTGAGTGTGTGTTGGGCTGTGAGTGAGTGTGTGTTGGGCTGTGAGTGAGTGTGTGTTGGGCTGTGAGTGAGTGTGTGTTGGGCTGTGAGTGAGTGTGTGTTGGGCTGTGAGTGAGTGTGTGTTGGGCTGTGAGTGTGTGTGTGTTGGGCTGTGAGTGTGTGTGTGTGAGTGTGTGTTCGGCTGTGAATGAGTGTGTGTTCGGCTGTGAGTGAGTGTGTGTTGGGCTGTGAGTGTGTGTGTGTTGGGCTGTGAGTGTGTGTGTGTTGGGCTGTGAGTGTGTGTGTGTGAGTGTGTGTTGGGCTGTGAGTGTGTGTGTGTTGGGCTGTGAGTGTGTGTGTGTTGGGCTGAGAGTGAGTGTGTGTTGGGCTGTGAGTGAGTGTGTGTTGGGCTGAGTGAGTGAGTGTGTGTTGGGCTGAGTGAGTGAGTGTGTGTTGGGCTGAGTGAGTGAGTGTGTGTTGGGCTGAGTGAGTGAGTGTGTGTTGGGCTGAGTGAGTGAGTGAGTGTGTGTTGGGCTGAGTGAGTGAGTGTGTGTGTGTTGGGCTGTGAGTGTGTGTGTGTGAGTGTGTGTTGGGCTGTGAGTGTGTGTGTGTTGGGCTGTGAGTGTGTGTGTGTTGGGCTGTGAGTGAGTGTGTGTTGGGCTGTGAGTGAGTGTGTGTTGGGCTGTGAGTGAGTGTGTGTTGGGCTGAGTGAGTGAGTGTGTGTTGGGCTGAGTGAGTGAGTGTGTGTTGGGCTGAGTGAGTGAGTGTGTGTTGGGCTGAGTGAGTGAGTGTGTGTTGGGCTGAGTGAGTGAGTGTGTGTTGGGCTGAGTGAGTGAGTGAGTGTGTTGGGCTGAGTGAGTGAGTGTGTGTTGGGCTGAGTGAGTGAGTGAGTGTGTTGGGCTGAGTGAGTGAGTGTGTGTTGGGCTGAGTGTGTGAGTGTGTGTTGGGCTGAGTGAGTGAGTGTGTGTGTTGGGCTGAGTGAGTGAGTGTGTGTTGGGCTGTGAGTGAGTGTGTGTTGGGCTGTGAGTGAGTGTGTGTTGGGCTGTGAGTGAGTGTGTGTTCGGCTGTGAGTGAGTGTGTGTTGGGCTGTGAGTGAGTGTGTGTTGGGCTGTGAGTGAGTGTGTGTTGGGCTGTGAGTGAGTGTGTGTTGGGCTGTGAGTGAGTGTGTGTTCGGGGCTGTGAGTGAGTGTGTGTTCGGGGCTGTGAGTGAGTGTGTGTTCGGCTGTTAGTGAGTGTGTGTTAGGCTGTGAGTGAGTGTGTGTTAGGCTGTGAGTGAGTGTGTGTTCGGCTGTGAGTGTGTGTGTGTGTGTGTGTGTGTGTGTGTGTGAGTGTGTGTTCGGCTGTGAGTGAGTGTGTGTTGGGCTGAGTGAGTGAGTGTGTGTTCGGGGCTGTGAGTGAGTGTGTGTTGGGCTGTGAGTGAGTGTGTGTTGGGCTGTGAGTGAGTGTGTGTTGGGCTGTGAGTGAGTGTGTGTTTGGCTGTGTGTGTGAGTGTGTGTTCGGGGCTGTGAGTGAGTGTGTGTTCGGGGCTGTGAGTGAGTGTGTGTTCGGGGCTGTGAGTGAGTGTGTGTTCGGGGCTGTGAGTGAGTGTGTGTTGGGCTGTGAGTGAGTGTGTGTTGGGCTGTGAGTGAGTGTGTGTTGGGCTGTGAGTGAGTGTGTGTTCGGGGCTGTGAGTGAGTGTGTGTTCGGGGCTCGGTCTCCGTCACTCCCAGGATGCAGTGCAAGCAGAGCCTGTCCTCACGGGAGAGCCAGGTCTGTCTGCGCCGGCCCGTCTCCACGGCCAGACTGTGCTCGCTGAGTCTGTACATCGTCAGGGTTTTCCTGAGGTTCACATCACTCACTGTGCTCAGGTAGTTCGCAACAGTGTACTCTCGATTTAGTGCCGAATAACATTCCAGTTTGTGTTGGTTTTGAATGGTGTTTGTCCAGTGGGTGATGTACTTGTCTTGTTCTGTGTTGATAATGTGTGTGAGTGTGTGTGTGAGTGTGTGAGTGTGTGTGTGTGCTGAGGTGTGTGTGTGTGTGAGTGTGTGTGTGTGTGTGCTGAGGTGTGTGTGTGTGTGTGAGTGTGTGTGTGTGTGCTGAGGTGTGTGTGTGTGTGCTGAGGTTGTCCGATCTCTGCAGGAGTGAGGTCAGTCAGTCTCAGCACCAGCTGGCACAGGGGACTCCTTGCCCCGCTCAGCTCTTGGTGTTTTAGGGCTTTGTAATGGTATGTGTTGGGGTCAGCTTGTTTTAGGTGTTTCCAGAATTTGATGGCTCTTTTTTGGATGTTTAGAAGGAGAGGGTATTGGCCTAATTCTGCCCTGCATCCGTTGTTTGGTGTTTTTCTTTGGACTTTGAGAATTCGTTTACAGAAATCTAAATGTAGAGTTTCAATCGGATGTTTTTCCCAATTTGCAAAATCTAATTTGATAGGTGGACCCCACACTTCACTGCCATATAATGCAATTGGTTCAATTATTGATTTGAAAAGTTTGAGCCAAATTTTGATTGGGATGTCAATTTTGATTGATCTTTGTATGGCATAGAAAGCCCTTTGTGCTTTCTCTTTGAGTTCATTCACAGCCAGAGTAAAGTTGCCAGTTGGAGTTATTTTCAGGCCGAGGTAAGTGTATGTGTTTGTGCTCTCAATGGTTCTGTGTGAGAGTGTGAATGTGTGTTTTGGTCCCTGAGATCTGGAGCGTTTCTGGAACATCATGACTCTAGTTTTCTGGAGGTTGACGGTCAGGGCCCAGGACTGACAGTAATCCTCCAGCAGATCCAGGCTGTCCTGAAGCCCCTCTTTAGTGGGCGACAGGAGAACCAGGTCATCTGCGTAGAGAAGACACTTGATCTCGGTGTCGGTGTAGAGTGAGACCTTGAGAGGGAGCATGTTCTAATGTATCGGCTAATTGGTTGATGTAAATGTTGAAGAGGGTGGGGCTTAAACTGCAGCCCTGTCTCACTCAGCGCCCCTGGGGAAAAAATTGGTTCTTTGGTTTCCAATTTTAACAGCGCATTGGCTGGCTGTGTACATCGATTTGATCAAATCATAGAATTTCCCCCCTATTCCACTGTCGAGAAGTTTCAGGTATAATCCTTTGTGCCAGATTGAATCAAATGCTTTTTTGAAATCAATGAAACAAGCAAAAATGTGTTCTTTGTTTTGATGTATGTATTTGTCAATTAATGTTTGTAATATAAAAATGTGGTCGGATGTGCGGCGTTTTGGAAGAAAGCCAATTTGGCATTTACTCAAGACATTGTGCTTCATAAGGAAGTGTAAAAGTCTGGCGTTTAAGACGCTGCAGAGAACCTTCCCCAGGTTACTGTTCACACAGATGCCTCGGTAGTTGTTGGGGTCTAATTTGTCTCCGTTCTTGTGGATGGGGCTGATGAGACCCTTGTTCCAGATCTCAGGAAAAGAACCCGACACACAGAACATCATTGAACAGTTTCAGCATGGCCAGTTTGAAGCTTTGGTCTGTGTGTTTCAGCATCTCGTTCAGGATGCCGTCTACACCACACGCTTTCTTGTGCTCAAGGACTCCTAATGTTTCTTCCAATTCTTTCATTGTTATGGGGAAATCTAAAGGGTTTTGATTTTCTTTAATTGATCTTTCCAAATTGTCTAGTTTATTAATTATTTCATTTTGTTTATAATTTTGAATTTCAGTTGGGCTGTATAATTCTTGGAAGTGGTTTTTCCACTTCTCCCCGTCTTGAATTGCCAGAACCTCTTGGTTTTGGTTTGTGTAACAATTTCCATTTATCCCAAAATTTGTGTGAGTTTATAGATTTTTTGATTTCTTCAAACTGGCTTTGCAAAAACTGTGCTTTTTTCCGCCGGAGTGTGGCTTTGTATTGTTTTAATGCCTCACAATAAAGAAGGCGGAGGTCCGAATGATCTGGTTGTCTGTGTTTTTGGTTTGATACATTTCTGAGGTTTTTTCTCAAAGCCTTACAGTCCAAATCAAACCATTTGTCTGTATCGAAATATTTTTTCTTTGGTTTAACAATTGACAAATGACTTTTTTGTGCTGTTTTGTAGAATATGTTGTTTAAATCTTGTACTTCTTGATTGATGCCGAATTGATTTTTCGGGTATTCCTGTATTTGGAATGAATGTATGAGGGATTGTATTTCTGGAGATTCAACAGCAGTGCTGTAATTACTGGCACTGGTTTCAGTCCATTTGAATGACATTATTTTGTTCATTTGATATGGGGTCCTAATAGGTTTGGGTGATGTTTCAGATTGCTTTATATAGAGGATGATTTGGCTGTGGTCTGAGAAAGGTTTTAGGGGTTTGACTGTGAATGCTCTCAGAGAGGAAAGGTCTAGACCTGTGATGGTATAGTCTACAGTGCTGTTACCAAGAGCTGAGCTGTAGGTGTATCGGCCGAGCGAGTCTCCTCGCAGTCTTCCGTTGACGATGTACAGAGCCAGTCCTCGGCAGAGCTGCAGAAGCTGCCGTCCGTGAGCGTTCACGGTTTCATCGCAGTTATGTCTGCTGGGGTAAGAAGGGTACAGGTCGTTATTGCCTGTGATCAATCTGGTACCGTGCGATTCTAAGAAATCGAATTCTTCTCCTGTTCTTGCGTTTAAATCACCCATAAGCAGCACATTTCCCTGGGCCTGGAAATGGCTGATTTCTCTTTCTATGTTTTGGAAAGTTTCCTCTTGGAAATACGGAGACTCGAGGGGTGGAATGTAAATTGCACAAAGGAAAACAGGCTTAGATGCTGATATCATTCCTTTTTGTATTTTTAGCCACAGGTGGTGCTGTTCTCTTTGGATTAATTCTATGGACAGTTCAGATTTGAACTGTATCCTGAGGGACAGCCAGTGAACGCATCTCCTCTACACCAGGTTTCCTGTAAGACGATGACATCTAGGTCTTGAAGTTCTTTCATAAAATCAGAATTTCTACTTTTTAGGCCAAAGACTGACGAGTTAATACCTTGAATATTCCACGTAGAAAAACTGAGTGATTTCATCATAAACGTTTTAAATAATGTGTATGGTTTGTTTGCTATCTTGAGAAAAGAGAAATGATGCAAAATTACAATAGATTAAATTAAAACAATGAATGATGGAAGTAAAGTTATGTCAGGAACTCAAAACATTAACAATTCCATATTAAATGTACATTAATACCACAGACTTGGGTAGGTGTGTATTTATTTATTTTTTTATTATTTTTTTTACCACTGTCCACTGTGTGTTAGTAGGTGAGAGCAGATGATACTCAGCATGTGTTGGATGTCGTGGAGTTCAGCGTTAGCTCGGTCTGCTCCTCCGCTGACAGCTTAGGCGTAGCTCGGTCTGCCGGGCTGGGCCGGGC
>NC_068277.1:1974940-2039940 GCF_025860055.1 Xyrauchen texanus | reverse complement strand
GCTGTCTCACCCACGCTGTCTCTCTCTCTGTAGTTATGGTGTGTTATTGTGGGAGCTGTTGACGGGTGAAGTTCCCTACAGAGGGATCGACGGTCTCGCTGTTGCTTATGGAGTCGCTGTGAACAAACTGACGCTCCCGATTCCCTCCACCTGCCCTGAACCCTTCGCTCAGCTCATGTCCGGTGAGTTCGTTCATTCACTCATTCATTTACCCGTTTATTCATTCAAACATTATTTCATTCATTCTCACGTTCATAAAATAGTTTGTTTGTTAATGACATTTTTCACTCGTTTATTCATCCACTTGTTCATTCAATCATTCATTTCTTCTGTTCACACATTCATTCATTCATTTACTTTATTTATTCATTCACTCTTTAAATCATTACACTCATTCAATAATTCATTCATTCATTTACCCAATCTATTCTACTTTCTCTTGATGTCTTGCTGTGAGTGCTGTAAGACCCCTTTAAGTGAAGGTGTGTTTGTGTAGAGTGCTGGGATCAGGACCCTCACCGGCGGCCCAGTTTCAGGTGTATTCTGGATCAGTTGACTGCTCTGGAGGAGCAGGTGTTGTACGAGATGCCTCCAGATTCATTTCACTCTCTTCAGGACGACTGGAAACACGAGATCCAGAGCATGTTTGATGAGCTCAGGGCCAAAGAGAAGGTATCTGAACACTGGCATTATGGGATATATATGTTAATACCGCTTCCTTCAGTTTTTATTGACTTTCACTTGCCCCATGTTTACTTAAAATATATATATATATATTCTAGCTTTAGTCTTTCTCAACATGTAACTGGCCCAACACACATCAGAGGACCTACTATTGTTTTTTTTTGTGCCCAATTCCAATGCGCTCTAAGTCCTCGTGGTGGCGCAGGGACTCGCCTCAATCCGGGTGGCAGAGGATGAATCTCAGTTGCCTCCGCGTCTGAGACCGTCAATCCGCGCGTCTTATTACGTGAGATGTAGCGCGTGTGGAGGCTTCCCGCCATTCTCCGCGGCATCCACGCACAACTCACCACACGCCCCACCGAGAGCGAGAACCACATTATAGCGACCACGAGGAGGTTGCCCCATGTGACTCTATCCTTCCTAGCAACCGGGCCAATTTGGTTGCTAAGGAGACCTGGCTGGAGTCAATCAGCACGCCCTGGATTCAAACTAACGAAGTAGCGATATCCAGCGGTGGTAGCCAGCATCCACAGAGCTACCCATGCCCCCTTTACTCTGTGAACTGGGAAATGTCCTCAACCACCACCAGTGTGCAGCATCCACATGGAGCCATAGTGTGCCTGTATGCTCACCACACACCATCTATTGGTGGAGAAGAGAGAGTAGAGTGATGGAGCCAATTCATGGATTGGGATTATTAGGAGGCCATGATTGAGAAGGGCCAATGTGGTGAATTTGGCCAGGACACCTGTGGTTACACCCCTACTCTTTTTACGAGAAGTGTCCTGGGATTTTTAATGACCACAGAGTCAGGACCTCATCCGAAAGACGGTGCCTTTTTACTGTATAGTATCTCCATCACTATACTGGGGCATTAGGCCCCACACAGACTGCAGGGTGAACACCCCCTGCTGGCCTCCCTACTACCACTTCCAACAGCAAACTTAGTTTTCCCAAGGAGGTCCTCCCATCCAGGTACTGACCAGATTCAACCCAGCTTCAGTGGGCAACCGGTCATGAGCTACAGGGTGACATGGCTGCTGCAGGTTAGCACAATGACATTGTACCCACTGCTTTGTTTCAATGTTTCATTGAGTCCATTGGTCCTTGTGTGTCCTCTCTATAATCAGTAAATCATTGACATCTGGTCATGACCCAGCCGCAGGTCATTAACAGTTCATGATCTGTTAATGACCTGTTCATGACATGTTCATGATCTGTTAATGACCTGTTCATGACCTGTTCATGACCTGTTCATGACCTGTTCATGACCTGTTCATGACCTGTTCATGATCTGTTAATGACCTGTTCATGACCTGTTCATGATCTGTTCATGACCTGTTCATGACCTGTTCATGACCTGTTCATGATCTGTTCATGACCTGTTCATGATCTGTTAATGACATGTTCATGACCTGTTCATGACCTGTTCATGACCTGTTCATGACCTGTTCATGACCTGTTTACAAGAATTTCACCTACTGTTGCACTTGTGTACATGGTAGTGTGACAATAAAGTGATTTGATTCATGATCTGTTAATGACATGTTCATGACCTGTTCATGATCTGTTCACAAGAATTTCACCTACTGTTGCACTTGTGTACATGGTAGTGTGACAATAAAGTGATTTGATTCATGACCTGTTCATGACCTGTTCATGACCTGTTCATGACCTGTTCATGACATGTTCTGCATTGGTAATACTAGATCTCAGTGCCACTTTTGATACTGTGGATCGCACTATATTAGTTGAGAGACTCAGCCTTGGAGTGGTTCTCCTTGTATTTATCAGACAGGACTTTCTCGGTCACTGTTCATAATTATGCCTCTTCAACTGAGTTATGGTGTTCCCCAAGGTTCTGTCCTGGGCCCGATTCTGTTTGCATTGTACTGGCTTCCTCTCAGAATCCCTTACCGTTGTTATGCAGATGATATTCAATTATACATTCGGTTTTGCCTCAACTCTATAAAAGATTGGATGGCAGATGATTTTCTACTGCTAAATACTGAGAAAACGGAAGTTCTTATTTCTGCCCCTGATGTTGTTGTACTTTAAATGATGGAAAGTCTTGCCTTTTTATCTTCATAACCTTTGTAATCTAGGTGTCTCTATGGGCCGGGCTTTGAGTCTTTACCTGCATGTAAACCATGTTTGGTTCGCTCCTGTTTCTACCTGCTGAGGAATATTGCTAATCTCAGGCCAATGGTGTCCATAGCTGCGATGGAGATGATTAATACATGCGTTTATTTCCTCCCGCCTTGACTATTGCAATTCCCTTTTCACCTGTCTTAGCAATACATCCCTGAATCGAGTACAAGTGGTCCAAAATGCTGCTGTCAAGCTTCTGAGCAAGTCATCTAGAAGGACTCCTGTATCACCAGTTCTGATATGACATGTTTGTGTGTCGTGCAGGAGTTGCGCTGTCGTGAGGAGGAGCTGAAGCGTGCGGCGCTGGAGCAGAAGTCTCACGAGGAGTTTCTCCGTCAGCGCGAGCAACAGCTAGTGCAGTGGGAACAGGACGTGTTCGAGCGGGAACTTTCACTCCTCATCCTCCATCTGAACCAGAACCACAAACCCAACGTGAAGAAACGCAAAGGGACGTTCAAGAAACACAAACTTAAAGTGAAGAATGGAGAGAAGATCAGTATGCCGCAGGGTGAGGAATAAATATTAGCACAATACTAGTTTAATAGTTAATTGAGCAAGTCATGTGTTATCACGTTCAACTAGCGATTATTGATATATAACACTTGTTTGTTTGTGAGAATTAATTGGTGTTGAATGGACATGCAGATTTTATCCACAAGATCACAGTTCAGGCTTCGCCGGGTTTGGAGGAAAGACGGAATTCTCCGGATATGGGCTCGCCATCCATCGGTCCACGCTTCCGTGCGATACAACGTGAGTGTCCACCGTATGTCAACACCGTAAAGCAAAAGATACAATTGTCCAATCATTTCATGAGGTCTTTATTTGTGGTGAAACAGGCAAAACAAGCCTCATTTTCTCATGCAAAGTCTAGTTTCTTAATTTCCTTCTCTTGACTTTGGGGTGAAATATGAGCTGGACGTGTTGTTGACTGGATTTCGTGACATCTCTCGGTCTCTCAGTGAGTCCCAGTGACAGCAGGTGGAGTTCAGTTTGGCCGTTGGAGACTCTTCCTGTCAAACAGATTAATGGGGAGAGGAGATTCACTCCTCATCCGAGTCCCAAAAGCCCCAAAAGTCCAAAGATCCTGCGGCTCACACCGGAGAACAGGTACAGATGATTATTGATCATTTCAATAAAGAACTACCAGAGCCATTGCCTTAGATATATGATGCTAAATATATGCCTTGATTTATAACTCATGACTCGTGTGTTTTTGGTGTAAACCCGGTTACATTGGTTGAGCATCAGTGCAAAATCTATAATAACATCCTTAACCAGCAAATATATCTGCACACATTGCATTATTTACAATCAGTACTGGTGTGTGTGTGCCAAGAGCAGTATCTTTTGTTTTTATACTGATGTTTCCTTTGTTAAGGGTTTATAAATGTGTTTATTAATGGCTAATAAGTGATGTACTAATGCATTATAAATAATTGACATATGGTAACAACATCAACCAACAGGGCGACTTTAATGCAATACTTGCCAAATAGTGAGGAGTTTAACTTGCAAGTTGTTATAAATGCTTAATAAATACATTTATTCATACTTCTATTATCAAAACATAAAATGCCATAATTCATGATTTATGTCACAATTTAATACTGGTGTGTTTGTGCCAAGAACATTATTGTTTCTGTTTTCGTATTGATGTTTCCTTTGTTAAGGGTTTATAAGCATGTTTATTAATGGCTAATAAGCGATTTTTAAACATTATAAATCTTTGATGTGCGGTTATAAAAACATGAACAAATAGGGCGACGTTCATGCAATACTTGCCAAATAGTGATGATTTTAACTTGCATGTTGTTATAAATGCTTAATAAATACATTTATTCACACTTCAATGAGCCCTCCTGTTATCCTCAAATGAACTAACATCTTTTATATTTGGGGTCAATTTGACCCCAGCGATTTAAACATCCAGAACAGGATTTTCCCAAGTTTGTGTGTCAGGTATTTGGTTCCTTTGTTGACTATGTAAAATCCCTATAAATGAAACATGATTATCCAGCTGCTGCAGGAGAATCCCCTTCCACTCAGTTTTCACTTCATCATACAAAAGCATTGAAGCCGCTCACATGATGATGTTGGAGACCATAACAAGGGGCCATCGGGCAGTCATGCGTCACCAGCTGTAGCTGCTGTGACCCTGTCCAGATTATCAACCCCTCCCTTTGTCTCATGGTAGTCCAAGACCAGGTCTTCTCTGGTGCTCATCAGCAGGACATTTTCCCTGTCTTGGGGCAATACATGATAACTGCGACTCTGCCAGTGAAGGCAAACATTGAAGAGGTGACCTTTCTGTTCTTCATCGCATGAAGCTCAGAGGGACGCTCCGGCTGTCCTCAACATGGTAACCTTCCTTCTCTCGTCGGCCCTGCCTTGTTTCTCTGTTATCAAAGCGTATGACACAGGAGAAAACATGGATTTATTGTCCTTCCAGTGTCAGCATTCCAGAGGCTTCCTGGTGCTTCTCCTTTGACCCATACACTCCTGCCGAAATGAGCAACTCAAAGTAGGCTTGCAAGTCTTTCCATCTGTCCCCATATACGAGGCTCCCCTCTAAGTTTGTCGTCTCAAGTGTAGCGTTTTGGATTGATGGCGTTACGAAGAGCTCACATGCTGATCTTAGACATCTGGTGCGGCCTGGAACCATTTCGATGAGATTAGCAGCGCTAGTCTACCCTCTCGTTCAAGCGGGCAGTTTTTGGAAGGTAATGCGTCTGCTGGTGTTTTAGTGTTGAACCTCCTGTTGTCTCTCAGAGTCTCATGAGACGAGGATGTCTCATAATCATTCTCCTCCTCATTCTCCTCATGTCACTTTATCTTTACTAAATTAGTTATTAACTAATCCCTTTATAAACCCTTTACAAAGGGAACATTAATGTTTACCTCTCTGCAAAAATACATAAATAATAAAGCCAGATGACCATTAAAGCATACTGAACTTTACATAAATATGTTTATAATTTTGGTAAATCCATAATAAATGCTTCATATGTGTCCACTTTACATTTAGGTACATTTTAAAAGTTTATTAATGTTGAAAGTGTTATAAAGCATTTATAATGTGTGCTAAAACGGCTCACTATTTGGCAAGAATTGCATGAAAGTCTAAATGTTTATTCATGTTGTTATAAACACTTATCAATGATTTATAATGCATTTGTAAATCACTTATTAGCCATTCATAAACGTTTATAACCCTTTTACAAAGGGAACCATCATTGTAGTGTTACGTTGAATTGATTTGTAAGATTCTTGTATGTCTGTAGTCTGTCAATGAGAGCGAAGCTCTTGGACATGGACAATAATGAAAATGAAGATTCGAGAGCAGATTTTGAGGAATACAGGCCGATGACACCCGAATACAATCACAACGGTAACACACACACACTTAAACACAATGTAAAAAGGGATGTGTCATAGACTTATATTGCCAAATCTCACCATTTAATCGTTAATGCATTGAGAATTGTAATTACATTTATTTATATTGAATTAATGCACATTATTATTATTATTATTATTATTATTATTATTATTAAATATTTCCAAAAGTAACACAAAGTTTGTTGAAGTTGATCTAGAAGCTGTTCTTGGTTGTCATTAAAACTGCAGACTAGCGTTACGCCTAAGGGTTTTTACACAGTATTTATACTTAGCGGTGACCTTTGACCTTCCCTGTCTGTAGAGGGTTCTGAGAGTGAGGAAGGTGGTTTGACACCCTGCGGCTCTCCCAAACCGGATCAGCCCGGACCGTCCTCTCTCGCTAAGAGCACACACGGCTCGCTGCTCAATAGCGCCGCCCTGCTGGCGTCCATTGCTCTGGGACGCTGTCTGGAGCCTCAGCACCCCCCCACGCCGCCCCCCCGGGCGTCCTCGAGGACTAACCTGTCCACACTAGAACCGGATCGCTCTCCAGCCCGTCCCGCCGAACCCAACGTGGTGGACGATTTGATCACATTCAGCACGGACTCGTTACCACAAGCATTTTTGGGCACTTTGAAAACCCCGGAGATTAAACTGTTACCGCTCAGCCCTCCGCCACCGAACCCGCGCGACAGAGACCGGTCAGGCTGCCGCACGCCGCAGCATAGTCCCGGAGACTGGACGATGTACACGAACGGACAGATGGCCAATGAGAATTCATATCAGAGCGGGGAGCGGCGGAGGAGGTCGAGTAATGGACTTCACTCTTCACAGCTGGGTAAGGGTCATCATTTACTCACCCTCATGTCGTTCCATGAGACATTTTGAACAATGTACTGGTCGCGTAGTCCTTTAGAAGACTTGGTATATAGTGATTAAGTACACTATTCTAACATGTCTAGATTAATGTTTATTCTTGCTTCTATTTCTTGTTCTTAATTGATTTTAAAATGTAGGACTTCAAGTGGAAAAACACGACACATGTTATCTTCAAACACTTCACAGATCATCAACAGTTTAATGCTGCGTCAGGCGTGTTTGTGGCGTTTCATACGCTTCAGAGTTGTTTCTTACGGAAGCCCTGAACCGCAAGGTGTCTTAGTGCCTTCCTACAGTTTTCTTTTCTTAGGCAAAATAATGTTAATTTTTCACATGGCAACACATGAGAATTTTCATTGTTGCTTGCTAACAATTAGCATGTGTACCAACCTCTGCCAGCAGGTGCCACTTTACGCAAGCAAGAAATCTTATGCTTACAAGGTGACTATGTCTGCTGTACATTATTTGTTGATTTATGGATTTAAAAGACTGTCTAATATTGTTGTTATTGTATTATACGGTAACTATAAATCTATTAATCAACATATGAAGTAACACAGGCAGTAATGGGGCTTTTCCACTGCACGACTCGACTCTGCTCGCTTTTGGGGTTTTCCACTGTCCGATACTAAATGTGACGTCATAATCCTGCCGATCACTGATTGGTCAGAGAGAATCATCACTACCAGCATCACTGGATTTCCGAACGCGACATCAACCCGCTAGTTTTAAAGTTAGCAACGGCGATAGCAGTATCATTTGTTCACGTGTCTTTCTAATTGTTAAAGTGGCTGTGCGCAAAACCACACCGTGGCCAATAAACGAGGTGTGGACGTTCCTCTCGTTAGCGATGAGTGAAACGTTAAAGTCTGTCAGGAAGTGTCTCAGCTGTTGGCCACACACGGATACTGCCGGACCTCCCAACAGTGCAGGGAAAAGTTTACAAAAATGTAAAAGTGACACAGAACCATCAAGGAAAAGTGGAAGTGTTTTGACCAAATGGACGCTATCTAGACCGGCGAGCAATGGGAGGGAGAGTGCGCTGGACTCGGTCATGATGGAGGATGGGACGTTTTGTTACATTAACTCTATACTCTGCTCTATATAAGCTTCACTTTATTTAGTTGAGCAGCTACTGGAAAGCTTCTAAACTACCAGACCAATTTAACTGTTACACTTGTGTAAAATCACCATCAACAACTGCTTTATGCAGCACAATAAGCTAGCATCTAACAGCTAGCGCTCGTGTTATTGTTTATGGTCAGTAATGTTTGTGTTGTGTTTAAGATGATGTCACGGCAGTAGAGGCGGCGTAACTATGATGATCAGCTTATAGTCCCGCCCACTTTGAGGCGGCACTAAACTGCAGTGGAAATGCAAGCTCAGAAAAGTGAAGTGAAGCGAGTCGAGTCGATCGTAACGTGCGCCTTAAAACTGCCATAAGATTTGTTTACTGATAGTGGCACCTGATTGCAGAGGTTGGTACCACATGCTAATTGTTAGCTAGCAAGTGAAATTCATGTCTTGCCTCT
Organism: Xyrauchen texanus; assembly: GCF_025860055.1. Lineage (NCBI taxonomy): Eukaryota > Metazoa > Chordata > Actinopteri > Cypriniformes > Catostomidae > Xyrauchen > Xyrauchen texanus. The sequence goes on along the minus strand of NC_068277.1, from coordinate 2,031,313 downwards.
TGATGAGGAAAACAATTTTAGAGAAAAATAAAGAAATTCAGAGAGAGTAAAAATCTGAAGAAAAAAAAATTGAGAAAAGAAAAAAAAAATCAGGAAAAAAGGGGATTCCGTAGTTTCTCTCAGCACATAAGTTTACCACATGCTAGTCTCCATTTAAACTGAGTGAGTGAACAAATGCATACTCGTCAATTAAACCAATCACAACAGAGAGAGCGCTATCCTTTCCATTAGCCTGTGCCATTTGATAAACATCCGTTTATCAGCTTTAAGTGTAACCGTAAAGGAAATCTTACATAAAACGCAGAAATGCAATTTTAGAAGAAAAGTAACAGAGTCCCTTATATGTATAGATGAAGTGCTTTAAATTGTCCTGCTGCTTATTTACTGCTCTAATGGATTGTTCTGTTTTACTCTTCACTAGTGTTGGATCTGCCGTTGTGTCAAGACACTTTTGAGCCCGAGGACAAATCTCCAATGTCATTCGCTCTCTATCCAGACCCTCGACTGTGGAGCCCCAAAACACGGCGTCTTGAGGTCAACATCGTCCCACGACCCCGCCCGTCCCCTATCCGACCCCGCATTGACCCATGGAGTTTCGTATCGGCTGGCGTGGTGGACAAACCTGATGCCAAGAAAGCCACTTGTGCAAGCAGTCCCATGAGCCCTCGACTGGGGTACCACCCCTCACCCACAAACCCCTTCACAAACTGTGACCCCTTCCCTTCCCCGGACTGTGACCCCTTCAATCTAAAGCTCGAGCCTTCCATGAACACGGACCACTTGTCCTTTGACCCCTTCTCCACCCCATTCCTGACCTCACGCTCCGCCCCCTGTTCGACAAACGTAAGCCCCAATCTATCTCTCAGGGTGGCCCCTCTAAAGCCGGTGGACTCGCCGCTCATAGACTTTGGACGTGTGGGTGTCAACAAACCGCTAGATGTCCCCAAAGAACGAGTCCACACGCGCCAAACTCTCGGGCTCAGCCCCTTCCGCTCGCCAGCACTGCTGAGAGACGACAGGTTCTAAACGTGAAGTCCAGAAACATCCTCTACACAAGTTAGCAAACGCACAGGCTTGGCCAACGCATTGCAAGCGCGCGATCTCGCCGTACAAACCTGACATGCGTTTTTGTGTTGCTGTGGCGGTAACAAACTTCAGTGCGTTTCCTTTAAATGTCTGTCACTAAACCAGATTATTCAGGAAGCTGCTATTAGCATGTCGACAGTTTAACAAACATTAACTAGCTCAGCAAGATCCTCTTCAAACCGTTGACCTGAGAGAGAAATCTGACAATTTAAGCTAATGTCCGCTGTAGCGCCCCTAGTGGCAATGCGATATGTACTTGCGTTGCATTATAAATTGCGCTCTGACACATTTCAAAACACAACAACATGTAAAACTGATCTTGCGTGAAGCGCCTGCATTGACATGCTTGTGTAAAGTATGTTTCGGGATAACGCAGAGGCGCCTGCTTATTTTAGCTTCCATAAACGGACCCTAGCAAGGGTTCACTCTCTTTGCTTCAGTGTTTGGGATCATTGAATTTCCTCACGAAATGTAAAACCAAAAGATGTCAATTTGGATATCATCGAGATTTCGTTTGATGGAGCTCCTCGACAAACGCAGATGGGTTTTGGCATTCCAAACATGGGATTATTCCACACATCTGTCCAACTCCTCATTCCCAGTGAACTTATTTCAGCACCACAAGACATGAAATCACTGCTTTTCTTTGAACTTCCTGTCTGACATCACTTCCTCTGGGTTCTTAAAGGTGTTGTGAGAGATTCGGATGTTAAAATGCTTTTTCACATTCGTGTATTGGCTGAATCCCTTGAAAAGCAACATGACATGTCAACTTCTGACTCCACCAATGCCGTGAGCTTTTTGGGCGGGACTATCTGTTTTTTCCACCAATGGTGGATGGGGAGTGTGTTTGGGAAACTGTTTGAAAAACATTATTTTTTGTTAATCTGCTTGGTGGTGCAGAAATGACACATTTCACCTTTAGTTTAAGTGCTCAAATGATCTTATATTATTACTGACCCAGGAGAATTCAGCACTTAGTCCATAAGCGTGCCAAAATAAGCCTCCGTTCATGTCAAGCCTTACGTCAGAGCACTCGTATCACAAGCCGTTTGGACATTTAATGATGTGCCGGATATATCGTTTTAATTAGATTCAATTGTCAGTAGTTAAAATGCTCATTTTTATTCCAGTAATTAGTAAAAACTTCATCATTACTCGTGGAAATACACATTCTCGATGTCCAAAATGAAATTTCACCTAATAAAAAACATAATTATTGATATCTGTAATTGCATTTTCACTAGTAGAACCAATGTACTTATTTCTAGTGAAAATTAATATTATTTTAATATTATTATACACCAGACGGTGTATCAAAAACCAATAACATTGGTACTAATGCAAATGTTTATTCCTGATATCAATAATAGAATTACAACTAGTAAAAAGGCCCTATAGAAAAAAACTATCTGTAATTTGGTTTTCACTAGTGGCAATGCTAATGTCAGATGTCTGTAATGGGATTGTAACATGGATGTGAACTCAGGAGAGGACAAAGGTGGGAAACTCACAGCAGGTGTTTATTTCAGTGTAACACCTTTAAGTGATTTTAATAAGGAAAATGTAAAACGTTTTAAAGAACAATTTGGGCAAATTATCTTCAAAGGGGAGTGTTTGCATCCTTGAAGCCTTTTTTAAATCTTTAATTACTCTTTAATTTATTGATGTTGGAAATGTATTTCTAGATATCTGAAATACCAAATCTTCTAAACTAGCATCACTAGTTATCAATAATTGTTTATTATTAGTTGAGGGGTGTTTTCCTAGGAAAAGGTTCCATATAGAACCCATAAGGGTTCTATTGCTCGCTTCATATTTGGAACCCCTAAAAGGTTCTAAGGTCCAAGTGAAAAGGTTCTGTATAGAACCCATATGGGTTATATATAGAAGATTTATAAAAAAAATTCTATATGGAACCTTTTAGGGGTTTCCAACATGGAATCGTAACATTTGGTTTTTGTCTAGTTTTTAAATGTAGTGTTTGTTTTATAACCAGAATAACATTTAATAGATGTGTGAATTAGAAAGTTCATATTCAAAAAGGGTTCTTTATTTGTAAACTTTGTTAATGGAACCTTTTTTGCATAAAGGGGTATTTTGAGCTGAGTAAAGAACCCTAGGGTTCTCTATAGAACCCCACAGAACCAGAGTGTATTTATATCAAGAAGAAGCATTTCATTAGCAGTTATTCCAGTGCTGATATCAAGAATGAACATTTCAACTAGTGAAAATGTAATTGTAGATGTCTATGTCTCTGGTACATTTTTAAATGCTGAAAAGGCTTGTGATAGTGCAATTTGGTGTTTGTGTTCAGTTCCTGAAGTTTCCAGCATTCCTTTAGTGTACAAAAATATCTCTGAGAATCCAAAGTCTGAATATATGATTATCTAAGAGAGTTCTTGAGTTCTTTAGAGAGGAAGTACTGACGTCCCCCTGGTGGACGGTGTGTGCGCTGCACCCTGACTCTCATCTCTGACATTTTATTCCCAACAATGAAATTCCTTTGAGAGGCGAGCCGGGTTCGGTAGACATTTTCACCATAACAATGGCCTTCTTTGGCATTCGGCTGTCAACATACCCTGAGATTTCTGCTGCACCAACTCTTATAAAAGTATTGAGAATATTCCTCTGAACATTTTAGCTGCTGCGTCATTCCACTTCCTCTGTAACCAGATTCCCATATTTCAGCAGGAACCAAACGGTGCAGTTACACACTGGAGTTAGTGTTAAAGGTTTAGTTCAGGTAGTGATGCTTGTACAAACACTGCTAATTCTTCTGCTCCGAGCACGTCACATATCGCTGGATTGAACACATCTGTGTGTGTCTAAAGCCCGTCGGATACATCACTGGAGGTTCAACAGATTATTAGATTTAAGACTTGACAATCATGAAATGTCTAGAAATAGCCCAACGAGCCGATTTGAGCTGTTCTCCCGTCAGCTGGCGTGTTTTGGTGCCATTTCTGAATTGTAAACAGCGGGTGTTCATGTTGGCACGGAGTATAAGATCACCATCTGCTTGCCAACACTGAAATAACAACATTTCTGAATGAATAGAATATGAGACGTTGGCACTAGCTGTCGTGGATGATTCACGGGTCACACCACTGAAACATTCTGACTAACGGTCGACCAATGCGGGTCTTCACGGCTGATGCTGATATCTCGAGTACGGAAGCCCTGAACTGCAGCGTGAAAACAATCAGTGGCTGAAGAAAATGTTTTTTGGTGTCTAGTGCCCTACAATAAAGAGAAACTCATCATCTCTCTCAAAAACATTATATATTAGTTTCCTTGATGAAGATGTGCAAAACTTTCTTGTTATTGTGTTGAACTATTAAATCAACAGATCAATCACAGCTGTCACCTTGTAAGAAGAGTTCATGCTTACTGATAGTGCCACCTGGTGGCTGAAGTTGGCATCACTTGCTAATTGATAGCTAGCAATTCTCATGTTAAAAACTTTATTTTTTGAGAAATTTCTTTTATAAAAAAAAATGTAGGAGAGAAGAAAACCTGTAGAGATGTTTTTGTTTTTGTAGGACGGGCTCAGGGAGACACGAGACACTCATCACATACTGAATTATTATTTCATGTGCACTTCAGGGCTTCCGTACTAGAGAGGAGGATGACGACACAAATCTGATCTAGTGGTTTCAGCGGGTTGTCGTTTGTCGTGTTTCGTACTGTATGAAAATAAAGCTATAGATATTTATTGAGGCCTGTGAAACACTGGACGCTCACAAACACATTCCACGTTAGGATGCTTCATTATTATTATTATAAGAAACATTATTCATGTTTTACTCCATTGGAGTTTTGGGTGCTGAAGCCAAAAGAAACAAACTGAATATCTTCTGTCCCGTCACAGAGTTTAACTGTTGACTGTAACAGTTTCAACAGTCACGTGTGACACGTGATATATCTTTGGAACACATTTGCGTGATTGAACAAATGAATTCGTTGATTTATTTATATGTGGTCAATGACGTCATGCTAATGTTTTTGTCCACGTCTAATAAATTATTCCAAAATACATAAATGTAATTCACACAAAGCAAATCCTCTGTGATTCGCATATTTTCAGTTAATTACTTCAAAGTCATTTTGATATTTTTCTGGGTTTATAAAGTCTAAATTGTCATGTGGTGTAACAGAGACAGGAACGTTTCTATTCAATTAAAGTCTCATCTGACAGAAGTGTTGCACGAGTCATCTTTTATTATTACTTCTCAAGAAAATAAGCACTGAATCTTTATTTTAATGTACAAATATAATGCACATTTGCTTCAGGTCACTTGATAAAACATCCTGATATTCTTCACTTAAACACGTTTAAACTATTGAAATGTCACTTCTATTAAATGAATGGGGGAAATTAGACAGGAAGTCCCGCCTTACAGGTAACAGAGCCAATCACGTTTTAGATGCAGACATCACCTGTCAATCACCTCGAGTACGTGCGTCATCGACACAAGATGAGGAAATGGTGTTTTTAGCATCATCTGAGGTAAAGAAGCACCTTTAATGATTCCTGTGTTGTCAGATTTCACTGCTGATTTTAGATTGGACAAGCCGTGATTGAGATGTTGGTAGATAAGAACTGCATGGGCATGACAGGAAAGATCCTCTGGAGAGTGTGAAATATGAGCTGCTGTTATATTCTGACCTGCTGTTCTCATGCTAAAGGGATTATTAGATTATTAATCTTTATTAGTACAGGAGTGTGTCCACTAGGTGTCGCTGTCAGTTTAAAGCGCTTGTTTCACTTCACATGATGTTATGCTTTATGTCTGATCTCAGATCAGTTTCTGATGATTATTTCTGAACACACAGAATCAGCTGACAGATGTACATTAATTTGACTTGTTTATTGTGGATTATATTTGAATGATGCGTTCTGATCAATAGTTTATTCATCAGTATCAGGTTTGGGTGCTTTAGGTCAAACTGTAATGTAGGAAACTTATCTAAGATGTCATCAATATTTATCAGTCGTATTTGACATGCAGAATCACAGAAGGAAACACTGATGACAATAAACGCCATTATTATTATTATAACTTATTTGAATAAACAATAATCGGCACTATACATTTACACATATAATTTACTGAATGTGTTTGAATTGCACGAACACACACACACACACACACACACACACATATGTTGTGTTTCCATGTTTTATGGGGACTTTCCATAGACATAATGGTCTTTATACTGTACAAACTTTATATTCTATCCCCTAAACCTAACCCTACCCCTAAACCTAACCCTCACAGAAAACTTTCTGCATTTTTACATTTTCCAAAAACATAATTTAGTATGATTTATAAGCTGTTTTCCTCATGGGGACCGACAAAATGTCCCCACAAGGTCAAACGGGTTTCGGGTTTTACTATCCTTATGGGGACATTTGGTCCCCACAAAGTGATAAATACACGCTCACACAAACACACACACACATACACACTCACACTCACACACACTCACACACACACACACACACACACTCACACACACTCACACACACACTCACTCACACACACTCACACACACTCACACACACACACACACACACTCACTCACACACTCACACACACTCACTCACACACACACTCACTCACACACACTCACACTCACTCACACACACACACACACACACACACACACACACACACACACACACACACACTCACTCACACACACACACACACACTCACACACACTCACTCACACACACACACACACACTCACACACACTCACACACACTCACTCACACACACACTCACACACACACTCACTCACACACACACTCACACACACTCACTCACACACACACACACACACACACACACACACACACACACACTCACTCACACACACACACACACAACACACACACACTCACACACACACACTCACACACACACACACACACACACTCACACACTCACACTCACACTCTCACACTCACACTCTCACACTCACTCACACTCTCACACACACAGTCACACACACTCACTCACACTCTCACACACTCACACACATACACACACACATACACACACACACACACACACACACACATACACACACACACACACACACACACAAATCACATGGAATAAATACAGATATAATATTTGGAGCCCAATTTGTACATATTTACACAATGTGACTGTAATGATTTTCACACACGTTTAACACGTACTAAAGTTTCATGAGGTCAGAAAGAGCTGCAGAACATCCTTAAACAGCGATTCTTGACTTTCACTTCAGGATCCAGAACTTTCATCAAACACTCCTGTCCACTGTGTGGCACTAAACGCGAGTTACACGTTCTCTCCAACAGATGATGGGTCTTTTCTCCCCAATATGGAACGCCCAATTCCCAAAGTGCTCTGAGTCCTCGTGGTGGTGTAGTGACTCGCCTCAATCCGGGTGGTGGAGGACGAATCTCAGTTGCCTCCGCGTCTGAGACCGTCAATCCGCGCATCTTATCACGTGACTTGTTGAGTGTGTTACCGTGGAGACGTAGCGCGTGCGGAGGCTTCCCACTATTCTCCGCGGCATCCATGCACAACTCACCACACGCTCCACTGAGAGCGAGAACCACATTATAGTGACCACGAGGAGGTTACCTCATGTGACTCTACCCTCCCTAGCAACCGGGCCAATTTGGTTGCTAAGGAGACTTGACTGGAGACAGATGAGGTTTTTAAGGTTAATGCTCTATGGACTTTTAAATGGTCTCTAACCTAAACCTTAAACCTAAAGTGAATCCTAGTGTCAGAATTTAGATTTAGTATTTTTCTCATTTGTTTTTCGTTCTTATTCGTTTCAATTAACCCTTTAAAGCCTGACATATGAAAAAATTGTCAGAAAATTCTAATTTTCAAATTAAACTCTTTTTAGTGCCATTAGACAAATTATAAAAATAAATCCCCCAAAAAATGTTGCACATTCATATTTGAAACATTCATTTAAAACTGTTTTTTTTTCAATAAAATAATATACAAAATTTTAACCGAGCACTAGTTACTTATATTCAGCAATATCAACGATTAAAAAAGGGAAGTTGTAAAAAAAAATTTTTCACTGGGTCTCATGAACTTATGGTAAGATGACATCATAATAACAATGACCAGATGCTTTTATTCAGCAAATACTTGATTTAAAATATCAATAGAATTCATATTAAAGTAACAATATAATCTTTGCTGTCACTTTTACTTTGTTTATTTTAAACTGAGTGAAAATAGAATAAAAATAATTCGCCCCCTCGGCCAGACCCCTGTGCCCCTCGGGCAGACCCCTGTGCCCCTGTCAGACCCCTGTGCCCCTCGGGCAGACCCCTGTGCCCCTCGGGCAGACCCCTGTGCCCCTGTCAGACCCCTGTGCCCCTTGGCCAGACCCCTGTGCCCCTGTCAGACACCTGTGCCCCTCGGACAGACCCCTGTGCCCCTGTCAGACACCTGTGCCCCTGTCAGACCCCTGTGCCCCTGTCAGACACCTGTGCCCCTGTCAGACCCCTGAATCTGAGCCAATTTGTATTATTTGTTATTATGTTTTAAATTAGTTTGACTTTTTTGTCAGCCCATATCAACTGCATTGTACAATAAATGAAAGTAAATGAAAGTGTTAGTGGTGAGGTCTTCAGGTGACTGCTCGCTTAATTAGAAAACGCTCGTCTGAGCTCAGCGACTCAACGAGGGAAACGGGTTTAACGGATTTAACGTAAGTAAATAAAAGTGTATGCAGCACTCGTGAGATGAGGACAGCGGTTTATTGCTGTTTTAATGAATATACGTTAAGTTTCTTAATTATTTCTGTTGATAAATGGACAGAATTTCATGCACTCATGAAACAAACATCATAACAAAATTCCTTCAAATGGAATTCAGTTTTTTCAAATGTAATTAATAAAATTGTAATATATCAAGGTTTAATTTATTTCATTTTGTTTAAGATTAATCAGTTAAATATAAAATAATTTTATAAATAAATTGAAATGCAAGTGTGTGTGAGTGTGCATTTCATTTCAAGATCGTAGTCCATAAATAGACCGAGGTGATGCAGGTTGGAGTTGGCATCATTTCATCCTCTGAAGTTCATCATAATAGACTGAAGTGATGTTTGGCTGGCACCGGCTGCATTTAGTCATCATCATTCTGCGACATGTAGCAGTGGAGTCCAACATGAAGCAGGAATGGTGCTGGATCCAGCCGGTTCTGGTGACCTCAGGATAGGAGTCCCGAGGTTGAGACAGGGAAACAAATAAAAAGATGTAAGCGTAGATGCCATTTAATTTATTGCAGAGTTAGAGATCATGCTCAATGCTTCTGGTTTCTGGTTCTGGCAGACCCAACTAAAGCAGCCTAATTGTGGGTTGGAGGATAAATTAGGTGTATGTCTGGCTAAATAGATGAGTCTTTAGTCTAGACTTAAACTGTGAGTGGGTCTGCATCTCGAACAGTGTTTGGGAGACTATTCCATAGTTTAGGAGCCAAATATGAAAACGATCTTCCTCCTTTTGTGTATTTTGATATTCTAGGAACTATTAACAGGCCAGAATTTTGCGATCTTAATGAACGTGATGGAATATAGCGTGGTAGAAGGTCACTTAAGTACTGCGGAGCTACACCATTCAAAGCTTTGTATGTAGTTACAGAATTTAACAGGTAGCCAATGTAACGATGATAAAATGGGGCTAATATGATCATATTTCTTGGTTCTCGTCAGCACTCTGGCTGCTGCATTTTGAACCAATTGACGTTTATTTATTGATCTTGCTGGACATCCTCCCAGTAATGCATTACAATAATCTAGTCTTGAGGTCATGAACGCATGAATGAGTTTTTCGGCATCAGCAACCGAGAGCATGTGCCTTAATTAAGCAATATTTCTTAGGTGGAAGAATGCTGTTCTACAAACATTTGTAATTTGATTTTCAAAGGACAGATTGGTATCAAATATAACAATGCCTAAGTTCTTCGCTGTTGAAGATGATGTAACAGTACATCCATCTAGAGTCAAATTAAATTTTAGCGGCTTATTTTTAGAGTTTATTGGTCCAATAATTAGAACCTCTGTTTAGTCAGAATTGAGTAGAAGGACATTTCTGGCCATCCAATCTTTTATTTCATTGATACACTCTGCTAATTTAGAGAATTGTGAAATCTCATCAGGTTTTGAAGAAATATAAAGTTGTGTATCGTCAGCATAGCAGTGGAAACTTATTCCACGATTCCTGATAATATCTCCCAGGGGAAGCATATACATGGAGAAAAGCAGAGGCCCTAAAACTGATCCCTGTGGCACTCCATATTTTACTTTTGTTTGGTTTGACAATTCCTCATTTACATAGACAATGTGGTAGCGGTCTGATAAATATGACCTAAACCATGCTAATGCAACTCCACTAATTCCAACATAATTCTCCAGTCTATTCAAGAGAATGTCGTGATCTATCGTGTCGAATGCAGCACTAAGATCTAAAAGCACTAGAAGAGAAATGCAGCCGCGATCAGATGATAAGAGTCATGTGTCACTCTGATAAGTGCAGTCTCTGTACTGTGATGAGGCCTAAATCCTGACTGAAATTCTTCATATATACTATTTCTCTGTAGAAATGAACATATTTGGGAGGACACTACCTTTTCTAGTATTTTTGACATAAATGGGAGATTTGAAATCGGTCTATAATTAGCCAGTCCTCCAGGATCAAGTTGTGGCTTCTTAATTAGCGGTTTGATAACTGCCATTTTAAAGTTTCTTGGGACATGTCCTAAGCATAGCGAGGAGTTAATGATATTAAGAAGAGGTTCTGAGATTACAGGGGATACCTCTTTTAAGAGCTTAGTTGGTATTTGATCTAACAAACATGTTGTGGCTTTTGATGTTTCGATAAGTTTTGTTAGCTCTTCATGACCTATGATAGCGAAGGATTGAAGTTGCACATGAAGGAAATTATTCAACACTGTTTTCTGAGGTGCTCTGACTGAAGGTTGCATAATTCCAATTTTGTTTCTGATTATTTCAATTTTATCTGTAAAGAAATTCATGAAGTCATTACTCTTGTGCTGTGACGTAATATCTGGTTCTGTTGTGGATTTATTCCTAACTAATTTATCCACAGTACTGAATAAACATCTAGGATTGTTGTGGTTATTTTCTATGAGTTTACTAAAATATGCTGACCTGGCAGCTTTAGACATTTATTAGACAAACGTTTTTAGATTTCACTTTTGGTTTATTTTGAATATTTGTTAGTGCTGACGTGTGTGTGCGTGCCTGAGAGAGTGTGTGTGTGCATGTTTATGTGTGCATAAGTGTGTGTGCTTGTGTGTGCTTGTTGGTGTGTGAGCGTGTGTGTGTGTATGTGTGTGTGTGTGTGTGAGAGTGTGAGCGTGTGTGTGTGTGTGTGTGTGCTTTTGAGTGTGGGTGTGTGTGTGTGCGTGCGTGAGAGCGTGTGTGTGTGTGTGTGTGTGCGTGTGTGCGTGTGTATGTGTGTGTGTGTGTGTGAGTGAGTGAGTGAGTGAGTTTCTAACACAATTTTGGCTGTTTTCTTGTGTTTTGTTAATCCTAATTCTGTTTTTAAATGACACACAGCTCGCAGGAGAACTGTTTAAACACACACACACACACACAGACACAATCATAAAGGGCAGGAGCCTGTTACCATGGAAACAGTGAGAGGAGAGTGTGTGTTTTTATATATAAAGTACATCAGGAGTTTTGTCCTGCACGGCATTTTTACCTCCATTTGTGGATAAAACATATTTCAACCTCGTTGTTTTCTACATCAGTGACTGACTGAAGTCTTTATTTCTGACACATCAGACATCACGTGTGTATTTATAAAAATGTGCTGTTGTGATGCTGAAATACACAATATAAATGAAACGTAATATTCTGTGTACTGTTTCACACATGAGTCACTCCTGACATCCAGAAACTTCTCAACTATAACCTCAAATGCAAATTAATAAATAAAAGTGAAGTGAACATTTTGGAATGAGCTGTTGTCTGCAATAGTTTTCATGATAAATAATAAATCACTAGTTTAGTAAACATATTTGAATATTGATGTTTGTATGTGAGTGCAGATCCTCTTTTCTATTGATAGAATACTTGTGATTCATCCACACATCCCTTGTCAGGTCTTGTCCCTTAAACAGCACTGCTCTCTTTTAGGTCCTGTACTCTGCAGTAGTTCTGCATATTTGACGTGTGAGTGACAGATTTGTGTTGTGTCCTGCAGGAAGTGATGTCACACAGCAGCTCCAGAGGATTGTGAATGAGACGCTTTGATGTCGTGATGATCTCAAACAACACGAGAAATCTTTTCTTTCATAACAATGAAATGCTTCTGACATTTTTCTAATTTAATAGTTTTTATCAGTATAACAGTTCAAGTAAAAAATATGTTTCAATCTTTAATGACAGTATGAAGAAAACCTGATCACGATCTGAGAATATTCCAGTAATTCTGATGTCTGTACTGAGGTCACGTGATTAATGACACTCATTTATTTACATGTCATTAGTCTCAAAGACATTCGTCATCAAGTCAAACTAATACTGATGATTACATCTCAACATCAAACTGCGATTAAATCAGTTTTACTTTCTAAAATTACAACAACTCCATTAATAATGACTTAATCTTGAAGAAAAAAAGTTGTTATTTTAGTTTAGTTTTTATAGAAAATGTAAATGAATGTGCCAGTGACTGACATCAGCCAGAGTTATTCTGTTTTAGGAGAACTGACAGGAGATGCTGGAAAGAGATTCTGAGGAATGTATCTGTAGATGTTTGTATTTGAGCCCTTCATAAAGACAAAATCCTGCACTTCTACAGCAAAGTTCACACGACCTTCATCAGACATTTAATAACACTGAATGCAAAACCCACAAATATAAAACTCGATTATAACATATGAAACATGTTTGACAGTGACGGGACTGTTCTTTTCTCTTTATTAATAGCTGATGTCTTGTTTATTTATGTCTGTGTTTTGCCCCTGAGATCTCGTCTTTACATTGGTTTGATTTCGGTTGTCTGTTTTTGACGTCTCATGGCCTCAACACTGCTGTGAAGTCCCGGGACCTGTTGAAATCTCTTCTCACAAACATCTTTGATTCTTTTAACCGTGTGTAGATCAGGGGTGTCAAACATACGGCCCGCGGGAGAGCTGTCAGACAGAAACACACTTGATTATATGTTGAAGAACAGACAAACGAAAAGCCGTTGATTCGCCGTGTATTCATGCATGAATTAATATGTGTCATCATAATTCACTACAGCTTCAGAAGTGCGGTTTGAATAACTTTATGAATAACCAAAGGAGCTGCTAAAAAAATTGGACATTCACAGACACTGCGGCTGGAGGGCAAAAACCTTTTGTGTGTTTTTACCCCAGTGTTAGATATGACCGCATCTTTCTATTGTCCTGCCACAGTTTTCCTTTGCTCCACATCAGGGGTGTGTTTACGATTCCTAAGGCCCCATGCAACCGTCCAGCCCGAGGCCCCAAATGTGATATTTTTTGTTGTGTACAATAGTAATATATAATAGTCTTATTTACTTTCACCCAGAGTTTATATTCTAATGCTGCAGTGTTTTGTTCATCACGTTGCAAAAGACTCTATTTGACGAAAGCATCATATGCAAAATTCGTAACATCAACATTCATTCATAATGGTAACATTCATTCATTCATTCGTAACAGTAACATTCATTTATAATGGTAACATTCATTCATTCATTCGTAACAGTAACATTCATTTATAATGGTAACATTCATTCATTCATTCGTAACAGTAACATTCATTCGTAATAGTAATATTCATTCATTCATTCATAACAGTAACAATCATTCATTCATTCGTAACAGTAACATTAATTCATTCATAACAGTAACATTCATTCATTCGTAACAGTAACATTCATTCGTAATAGTAATATTCATTCATTCATTCGTAACAGTAACATTCATTCGTAATAGTAATATTCATTCATTCATTCGTAACAGTAACATTCATTCGTAATAGTAATATTCATTCATTCATTCATTCGTAACAGTAGCATTCATTCGTAATAGTAATATTCATTCATTCATTCATTCATAACAGTAACAATCATTCATTAATTCGTAACAGTAACATTCATTCATTCGTAACAGTAACATTAATTCATTCGTAACAGTAACATTAATTCATTCATAACAGTAACATTCATTCATTCGTAACAGTAACAATCATTCATTCATTCGTAACAGTAACATTCATTCATTGGTAACAGTAACATTCATTCATTCATAACAGTAGCATTCATTCATTCATAACAGTAACATTCATTCATTCGTAACAGTAACATTCATTCATTCATTCATTCGTAACAGTAACATTAATTCATTCGTAACAGTAACATTCATTCATTTGTAACAGTAACATTCATTCATTCATAACAGTAGCATTCATTCATTCATTTGTAACAGTAACATTCATTCGTAACAGTAACATTCATTCATTCATAACAGTAGCATTCATTCATTCGTAACAGTAACATTCATTCTTTCATTCGTAACAGTAGCATTCATTCTTTTGTAATAGTAACATTCATTCATTCATTCGTAACAGTAGCATTCATTCATTCGTAACAGTAACATTCATTCGTAATAGTAATTTTCATTCATTCATTCGTAACAGTAACATTCATTCGTAATAGTAATATTCATTCATTCGTAACAGTAACATTAATTCATAATAGTAATATTCATTCATTCATTCGTAACAGTAACATTAATTCGTAATAGTAATATTCATTCATTCATTCGTAACAGTAGCATTCATTTGTAATAGTAATATTCATTCATTCATTCATTCGTAACAGTAACAATCATTCATTCATAACAGTAGCATTCATTCATTCATTCATTCGTAACAGTAGCATTCATTCATTCGTAACAGTAACATTCATTCGTAATAGTAATATTCATTCATTCATTTGTAAGAGTAACATTCATTCATTCGTAACAGTAGCATTCATTCAT
Source organism: Xyrauchen texanus (assembly GCF_025860055.1). NCBI lineage: Eukaryota > Metazoa > Chordata > Actinopteri > Cypriniformes > Catostomidae > Xyrauchen > Xyrauchen texanus. Next base: position 2,016,163 of record NC_068277.1, on the reverse strand, counting down.
TCGTAACAGTAACATTCATTCGTAATAGCAATATTCATTCATTCATTTGTAAGAATAACATTCATTCATTCGTAACAGTAACATTCATTCATTCATAACAGTAGCACTCATTCATTCATTCATTCCAGTAACATTCATTCATTTGTAACAGTAACATTCATTTGTAACAGTAACATTCATTCATTCATAACAGTAGCATTCATTCATTCGTAACAGTAACATTCATTCATTCATAACAGTAGCATTCATTCATTCGTAACAGTAACATTCATTCATTCGTAACAGTAACATTCATTCTTTCATTTGTAACAGTAACATTCATTTGTAACAGTAACATTCATTCATTCATAACAGTAGCATTCATTCATTCGTAACAGTAACATTCATTCATTCGTAACAGTAACATTCATTCTTTCATTTGTAACAGTAACATTCATTCGTAACAGTAACATTCATTCATTCATAACAGTAGCATTCATTCATTTGTAACAGTAACATTCATTCATAACAGTAGCATTCATTCATTCATTCGTAGCAGTAACATTCATTCGTAACAGTAGCATTAATTAATTCATTCATTCGTAACAGTAAACATACAAGGCTTGGCGGCCCCTCAACACACTAGAGCAGAAGGAACTAAACATCGCCGTTTATCAAGCGCTGAAACTTAATTCATTAACATCATTACAGAATAATCTGGAATGATGTTAAAACCTCTTTGAACTTGTTCAGAAAGTTAAATCTGTGCAACATCTCCTCTAAAAACAATCCAGATGAATGAAACCGATCACAGGTGTCTCGACATGCGTTTTTGAAGTTCTTATTAACTTGACATAGTGTGTAAAAATGTGCCGGTCCAGTGTGAGACGCTGAAGAAACGGTGAGCCGCAGTGCAGCAGTTATGGACGTTCAGTGTGCGCTCACATAGGAAAACAATGAAAAACAGAGCAGAACCCGGCGGCGTGTAACGTGAACCTGAGAGCGCTGACAACAGCGTATTAGTGTCCCAGAACAACATGTCAATCAAGCAGTTTTAGCTGAGATATCCTACCGGAGCGGGGACTCCTGATGTTCGGGGCCCCGCGATATTTTGTGGTTTGCGTGGTGGTGAAAACCGCTGCTGAATGAAATAATGACTGAGGCTGTTGTTCTGCTAACATCTGTTGTGATTCACACAGCACAAATGACACTATCGTTCATTTTCATTGAAGATATTCAAACGTACAGTGTTATTATAACAGATAAATTACTTTTAATACAAATATAAAGTATTTTAACAACTGTATAATGTAAAAGATTGTTCCACATAAAGACATTATGAACAACATCTCTTTATAGAGAAATTAATCATATTTTTACACTTGTGCTCGTCATTGAACGACTTGAGACGTCAGAAGTCATATAAGGGAACATATTGAGCGACGATGCTCCCTGGTTTTTACGGTGCATTGTGGGATTTTTTAGGGAGCGAACGTTTCGGTTTACTGGAAGGATTTTGTGAATGAGACAGCCCTACAAATGGCCCTAAACTAGTCAGCCCTACTGACTAGTGAACTAACTGAGACGCACCCTACATTATTTTCTCATGAGAGACACTAAGAATTGAAAAAATGGTCTGTTAAATGCACTTGCAATTACTGCATAGAAATTGTTTGTTGTTGTTTTTAAGTAAACCTCAGTGAACAAGATGGTGATTAATCTTATTTCATGGGGGAATGTACTATAATGCCATGCAAATATTCCGAAACACTCAAATATAAAAGCTCTTTGGCTAACAGTACTTTCTCTAATTGATGGTTCTCTTTTGAGGTTTATGGGTAATGTGTCCACTGGGAGTTTGCTACTAAAGTTTGGCAACTAAACAATACTTAAAATGTATGTTGTAATAACACTGATAGCAACAGAGCAATGTGCAAAAGATTCCTATTGGAATTTCAATCAGAATTTGGAACCAAAATGGGATTCCCTAAAAACTCAACACTGTCCTATATTAGATTCAAAAGAAACCCTGAATTTCACTTCATCCAGTACACTTTTTTTTGGCTACTTAATTAAAATGAGCTAAATCAATGCAATTATGCAATACATATTTTTGAAGTGAAAGCGCTACCTTAAGCCTTGTACTGTGTATCCAGATAAGGTACACCAGTCCTAAAATAAGTTTTATTAATTCGATTGAGTTATTATAACTGAACAGGTTAAGTCCAGATTACTTAAATCAAACGGTCTGATCTGTTGTCTCAATAAGACTTCTTACATTGAAAACAATAACATTTCTATATCAATATAACTTGAGTTAAAGGTGAACAATAACACAAATTCTTGACCTCATATAAAGGGCAATAAGTTTCCATAAATGTTTAATGTTAAATGCACTTGTCTGGGTTTACAGTGTGTTAGTGTGTAAATAAACCAAGAGTAATAAATGCTCTAAATAGGTTTTTTATTTGACTTCACGACACCTAATGCATTTAATTTGTTAATGAATAGAAACCTCTTGTAAAGTTTTACCGTGAAAAAAACATTAAAGGAATATTCCGGGTTCACTACAAGTTCAGCTCAATCGACAGACATAATCTTGATCTCCACAAAAATGTAATCCTTTTAAAAAAGCACAAATCTGTTACAGTGAGACACTTACAATGGAAGTCAATGGGGTCAATATTAGTTGTCTATATATGTTCTATCAATAAAATACATACAATAGAACAGTGTTTCCCAACCGGGGGTACGTGAGCAGTCCCCAGGGGTTACGTGGGATGATTCTCAAAAGACAAAAAAATTTTTTTTAGCCATTGACTATTCTCAAAACATTATATAATATAATATAATTATATAATATATATAATATATATATATATTATATAACATTATAATCATGTTATAATATGGTCACCCTGTCCTTCCCGCCAAATGTGCTTGTCCGTGGACGCGCGCTGTGTGGCCGCGCAGTAGAGTGACCATAGCGACAGGCAGAGAGGCTAGCTTTGAGTAGAACACTAGCTAGATATGGATCAATGGCTAAAAAAACGCACCGTTCCAAGCAGCAGCAGTGCTAGTGGCAGCTCAAGTGAACCCATGGAAAAAAGCAAAAAAAAAGCTGATAAGTCAAAGTACCGGCAATTTCATGAACAGTATGTCGTTTTCGGTTTCACGTCCACACCTACTGAACCGCCTCAGCCGCTGTGTTTCCTCTGCGGGGATGTGCTCTCTAATAATAGCATGAAACCAGCCCATTTACAACGACACCTAAGTACCAAGCATCTTTCCTGTGTCGGTAAGACAGCAGAGTTTTTTCAAAGAAAACTATCGGAGTTTAAGGGAAGTCAAGAAAAATTAAAGAAAGCGACTGCAGTGTCAACCAAAGCATTGGAGGCCTCATATGCTGTGTCGCTACTTGTGGCTAAATCCAAAAAGCCATTTACTGTTGCTGAGGAGCTAATTTTGCCTGTTGCTGTAATTCTTGCAGAAACAATGATTGATAAGAAAGCAGCTGATGCACTGAAAACGGTACCATTGTCCAATAACACAGTGTGCCGTAGGATTGATGACATGGCCGGTGATATTGTCGATCAAGTAGTGGAAAAGTTAAAACTTTCTGGTCCATTTGCGCTGCAGTTGGACGAGTCAACAGATGTTAGTGGGTTAGCGCAGCTGATTGCGTTTGCGCGATACAGAGAAATTTCTGAAATTAACGAGCACATTCTGTTCTGCAAGAAGCTAACGGGGAGCACTACCGGTAAAGATGTTTCACGTTATCGACACCTTTTTCTCAGAGCACAATCTGGATTGGAAGTCCTGTATTCATGTGTGCACGGATGGTGCAGCATCAATGACTGGGAGGGTGAAAGGGTTAATCATGCAGATTAAGAAAGTAAACTCCGACGTTCAGTGGAATCACTGTATAATCCACAGAGAGGCACTGGCCAGTAAGAGAATGAGTCCTGAGTTACATGAAGTTTTGAATGACGCAGTGAAAGTGATAAACTTTGTTGAATCGCGGCCTCTGAATCACAGACTGTTTGAAAGGCTCTGTCATGACAGTGGCGCTGAGCACCAACGGCTACTGCTTCACACCGATGTACGTTGGCTTTCGAAAGGGAAGGCACTACAGAGGCTTTTGGAGCTGCACAATGAAGTAAGCGCTTTTCTGGCAGAACACTCACATCCCCTTGTTCTTATGTTGGAGAACACAGACTGGGTAGCCCGCCTTGCATATCTTGCTGATTTTTTTTAGCAAACTGAACAACCTGAATTTAACTTTACAGGGTAAAGACACACACATCCTAAACATGTATGACAAAGTGTGTGGATTCATGAAGAAGATCAAACTGTGGGAGAGTAAATGTGAAGATGGGGACACAAGTTTCTTTCTGCAGGTGATGTTGACAGAGCTTCTATAGTGCAATTAGTAAGCACACATTTATCCAAACTCAACAGTGAGTTCAACTCCTACTTCCCTGATATTGAAAGCAAGTCTGCCAAACTTGACTGGGTCCGTAATCCTTTCATGACTGAAAGTACGGATAACAACATTCCTACCAGACTACAGGAAAATCTGCTGGATGTGTCCTCAGACCGTGGACTGAAGATGAGGTACTCAGAAACAAACCTGTCACAGTTCTGGTGTGATGTGGAGAAGGAATATCCTGATTTGGGGAAACATGCACTGAATGAGCTCCTGCCATTTGGATCTACATATTTATGTGAAGTGACATTTTCATCCATGGCCGTAATTAAGTCCAAGCACAGGAACAGACTGAACTTGGAGAAAAGCCTGATAGCTGCTGTTGCCACACTGCCCCAAGACTGACCAAGCTTATGAGTGAGAGACAGGGTCAAGTTTCTCATTGATTGGTGAGTCCTTTTGTGTCATACACAGGTCTAAACTTATTTTGAGTAGGCTGCTACTATGTACAAGTTTTCTACATGTCGTAATCTGCGTTCCTCTCAGATTGGTCTCTTGGTTGTTCCCAAGACACAGTTTCGTTCTGTGATAAAGCATTTTCTTCCTATGCTTTGGAATTCAAATACATTAGTGATTTTTAAATCTTTTCTCAAAACATTTTATTTTAGGATTGCTTTTACTTGATTATTAATTTTATTAGTTTATTTTTGTATTTAAAGTGTGTATTTTTCTCTGTTGTTATGTTTGCCTGTAAACGCTTTGAGAAAGCAACTTTTAAAGGCGCTATATAAAATAAATTTATTATTATTATTATTATATAAAATGTGATCTTTGTTTTTGTATAATTGGTCTGGACATGTGAAGATGTGAAAAAGTCATACAAATATTGAACAAAGACAAGTATTATATTATAAGAGTTATAGGAAGTAAAAATATCATTATTTACAGGTAAATTCAGGTATCACCTAAAATTTACACCAAATCTAAAAATCACACCGATCACATGCGCTTGTGGGGGTACTTCAGGCAGGATAAAATGTTGTGGGGGTACAGTACCCTAAAAAGGTTGGGAACCACTGCACTAGAACATACTACATGTTGTGCTGCAAAATTCTCTCAAGATTCCCATTTGATGCCACCAGTGTTGGGATTTATCTAATTACAAAGCAACGTGTTGCTGTAATCTAATTACTTTTGTAGTCGAAACGTAGTGCAATATATTACAGTAGAAATGATAGTTGGGTAGTTGACAAATGGCCAAGAAAAATTACTTTTTTTGGAAAACATAACTTTTTAAGAAAAAATACATATATTTATGGAGTATGAAAACTGTAGTTTCAGAAAATAGTAGTGGTCACTCATTTTGTCAATGACTTCACATATTTTTTTCACGTTTTCACTCAACAGTACTGTAAATGTGTCCTATGGTGTGACATTTAAAAAGTACTAAGAAATTATATTCAATAACATAAAAAAAAATACTTGAGAGAATTGTTCACATTATTCAAACATTTTTTTATTAAAGTGCTATTTATTTTACATGAAAGTACTAATTAGAATAATTTTCACCATGAATAGATGAACTTGATAAACTTTTCCCTACAAATGTCAATAAAACTTTTTCGCCAACCTTACAAAACTGTTTGAAATTATACCCATCTAAGAGGAGATTTTATTGTAACTCCCCTAATGCCAAACTTGACTCTTTTTTAAAAGATATTTTAAAATAAGTATATTTTTCTGTTGTTTTATGTTTGTCACACCATAGGACAAAACGTCACACCAAAGGACAAAGATAGTCATTGCATATTGAGTCAGCATATATAGTGTTTATTGTAACAATTATAAAGGAAGACATTTGTTTTTATTTTTCAGCAATATAAACTGTGCAAAACATATCACACCAAAAGTAACTTTGATACTTACAGATCCATCAATAAGAAAGCATTGATGCTTATAATATCTTATTATAGGTAGTGATTTAACATATATCTAATTTATTTCTCCTTTCAGTCTCCGTGCACGAGTGTGTTCGGCTGTTTTGAGTAGTGATTTAACATACACTCACCTAAAGGATTATTAGGAACACATACTAATACTGTGTTTGACCCCTTTCGCCTTCAGAACTGCCTTAATTCTACGTGGCATTGATTCAACAAGGTGCTGAAAGCATTCTTTAGAAATGTTGGCCCATATTGATAGGATAGCATCTTGCAGTTGATGGAGATTTGTGGGATGCACATCCAGGGCACGAAGCTCCCATTCCACCACATCCCAAAGATGCTCTATTGGGTTGAGATCTGGTGACTGTGGGGGCCATTTTAGTACAGTGAACTCATTGTCATGTTCAAGAAACCAATTTGAAATGATTCAAGCTTTGTGACATGGTGCATTATCCTGCTGGAAGTAGCCATCAGAGGATGGTTACCCGGTGGGGTCTTCTGCTGTTGTAGCCCATCCGCCTCAAGGTTGTGCGTGTTGTGGCTTCACAAATGCTTTGCTGCATACCTCGGTTGTAACGAGTGGTTATTTCAGGCAAAGTTGCTCTTCTATCAGCTTGAATCAGTCGGCCCATTCTCCTCTGACCTCTAGCATCAACAAGGCATTTTCGCCCACAGGACTGCCGCATACTGGATGTTTTTCCCTTTTCACACCATTCTTTGTAAACCCTAGAAATGGTTGTGCGTGAAAATCCCAGTAACTGAGCAGATTGTGAAATACTCAGACCGGCCCGTCTGGCACCAACAAGCATGCCACGCTCAAAATTGCTTAAATCACCTTTCTTTCCCATTCTGACATTCAGTTTGGAGTTCAGGAGATTGTCTTGACCAGGACCACACCCCTAAATGCATTGAAGCAACTGCCATGTGATTGGTTGATTAGATAATTGCATTAATGAGAAATTGAACAGGTGTTCCTAATAATCCTTTAGGTGAGTGTATGTTATCTGTATGAAATAATGATAGAATATTGATTAATGGATCAACAGAGAAATTAATGTAATGTATACTTAATTATGAACTCATGACCTACTGTGTTTTCCCTACAAATGTAACCACTTACTTATTAATTTCTTATAAAACACAATATAGTTTATTATTCTGTAATAACAAGCTTATTATGTAATATTGTTGAACCTGAACCTCACACAGGTCTATTCTGATACTGAATAATAAGCAGTCATTCAGTCACTCAGCAAGATCCCTCAATTATTTTAAGATGTATATGGCAACATTTCAGTTTGATTTACTTTCTCCATTGTTCTCTTAGGATCGCATCCTTTCTCTGTGGATCCTTTTAATTCGCTCCCTATACTGTCTGGTCCTCTCTTTTGCACTCATCTCTCCCTCAGTTCTTTCTGTTCTAAAAAAGTTAAGTAGCATTATAAGTAGTAGCACTGTATTTATGTACTTTATATTTGTTTATAGTTGTTACATTACACATTATAGTTGTTTTAGTAACACTTCAGAAAATTTTATGTAGTCTCCAAAAAATGGCAATAAACATTCAAATGTAAGTCATTATTGAATTTAAAATCATCAAAACTGGTCAAAAAAGAATGAAAAGTATGTTAACAAACTTTATCTATTTGTTTTAATAGCTTCTTAAGGAGGTCTTGTCCTATTGTGTGACATCTGTGTCCTATGGTGTGACAGGCCAAAGTGTCACACCAAAGGACATTTGAGCTTTTGTGGCATGTTAATAACCATGCTAATGCTAGCTGAACTGTCATTAGCAATTGGCATGATACATTTGCATAATATTATATAGTCCTGCTTTTAAAAATACAAATTTGAATTAAAAAAATTAATTTAGGGGTGTCACACCAAAGGACAACAAAACTTAACAACTTCAGTGGTCTGAAAACATAGTTAAATATTTGAACAATTCTGAGAGAAATACTTACCATGTGCACTGCTCATGGGCTTCATAGGGGTATTCAGTCACATGACCTTGAATGGTTTCTTTCAAATAAATGTAGTTGTCCATGATATTGCCCAACTTAATATCAGGTTATTGCATAACACCAAAGGACATTTTTTTCTGTGACAAACTTTATGAAATTCCTACACTTTAAAAAATGTATGTATAGGAAAAGTGATGACCACTTAGTGAAATAGACACTTGCACAATTATGCCAGGAGTGTCCATTAAGATTTTTAAACATTATTTTCTTTATTTATAAAAGTTAATATTTATGAAATAATTTTGTCTACCGTCACACCATAGGACCGAGTTTGAGATTTGGCTCAAAGTTATAAAAAATTAAAAATAACTCTGATATTAAAACAACAAATTCATGTAAAACAAGAAAATGTTTAACCATTTACAGTATTCTAAATGATGAAAATGTGAAATCATTTATTTTTTTTCTTCTGTGACGGTGAAAAAGCCACGTCACGTCAACTACCCAGTTACTATCAAAGTTAAAGTTACTTTTAAGTACATAGCTTGGGTTACACATATTATTTATGCAGAAAGCATTTAAAATATGTTCATATGTTCACATGTTTGTCTGTTTGTGTTTCTGTGTTTGTCTGCTATTTGTAATGTGATTACAATATTAGAAAAGTAATAAGAAATTTGTAGTCGGTTACTATTTTTAAGTAACTTACCCAACACTGGCTGCTACTGAGGTAGGTTTAGGAGTAGGTGTAGGAGTAGGGTTATAAGTAGGGTTAGGAGTAGTTGTAGGTTCAGGAGTAGGGTTAGGGGTAAGGTTAGAAGTAGGTATAGGAGTAGGTTTATGAGAAGGGTTTAGGAGTAGGTTTAGGAGTAGTGTTAGGAGTAGGTATAGGACTAGGTTTATGAATGGGTTTAGGAGTAGATATAGGAGTAGGGTTTAGTAGTAGGGTTAGGAGTAGGGTTAGGGGTAGCTTTAGGAGTAAGTTTAGGAGTAGGATTTAGGAGTAGGGTTAGGAGTAGGTTTAGGAGTAGAGTTAGGAGTAGGGTTAGGAGTAGGATTAGGAGTAGGTTTAGGAGTAGAGTTAGGAGTAGGTATAGGAGTAGGGTTTAGGAGTAGGGTTTAGGAATAGGGTTAGGAGTGGGATTTAGGAGTAGGCTTAGGAGTAAGTTTTAGCAATAGTGTTAGGAGTACAGGTTAGGAGCAGGAATAGGAGTAGGGTTAGGAGTAGGTTTAGGGGTAGGGGTAGGTTTAGGAATAGGTTTAGGAGTAGGCTTAGGAGTACGTTTTAGGAGTAGAGTTAGGAGTAGGTATAGGAGTAGGGTTAGGAATGGGTTTAGGGGTAGGATTTAGGAGTAAGTTTTAGCAATAGGGTTAGGAGTAGGCTTTGGAATGGGATTAGGGGTAGGGTTTAGGAATAGGGTTAGGAGTAGGCTTAGGAGTAGGTATAGGAGAGTAGGGTTATGCGTAGGTTTAGGATTAGGGTTAGGAGTAGGTATAGGAGTAGGGTTAGGAGTAGGTTTAGGAATAGGGTTAGGAGTAGGTTTAGGATTAGGGTTAGGAGTAGGTATAGGAGTAGGGTTAGGAGTAGGTTTAGGAATAGGGTTAGGAGTAGGTTTAGGAGTAGGTTTAGGATTAGGGTTAGGAGTAGGTATAGGAGTAGGGTTAGGAGTAGGTTTAGGAATAGGGTTAGGAGTAGGTATAGGAGCAGGGCTAGGAGCAGGTTAGGAACAGGCTAGAGCAGGTTAGGAGCAGGCTTAGGATTAGGCTAGAGCAGGTATAGAGCAGGCTAGGAGCAGGTTTAGAACAGGGCTAGAGTAGGGTTAGGAGTAGGTATAGGAGTAGGGTTAGGAGAAGGTTTAGGGGTAGGTTTTAGGAATGGGTTTAGGAGTAGGATTTAGGAGTAAGTTTTAGCAATAGGGTTAGGAGTAGGCTTTGGAATGGGATTAGGGGTAGGGTTTAGGAGTAGGGCTTAGGAATAGGGTTAGGAGTAGGTATAGGAGTAGGGTTAGGAGTAGGTTTAGGGGTAGGTTTAGGAATAGGCTTAAAGTAGGGTTTTAGGAGTAGAGTTAGGAGTAGGTATAGGAGTAGGGTTAGGAATGGGTTTAGGAGTGCAGTTTAGGAGTAGGATTTAGGAGTAGGCTTAGGAGTAAGTTTTAGCAATAGGGTTAGGAGTAGGCTTAGAAGTAGGTATAGGAGTAGGGTTAGAAGTAGGTTTAGGAGTAGGCTTAGGAATGGGTTTAGGAATAGGGTTAGGAGTAGGCATAGGAGTAGGTATAGGAGAGTAGGGTTACGTTTAGGTTTAGGATTAGGGTTAGGAGTAGGTTTAGGAGCAGGGTTTAGGAGTAGGGGTTAGGAGTAGGGTTGGTAATATGGTTAGGGGTAGGTTTAGGGTAATGTATACTTTGGGGTGTCCGCGTGCGGATCACTTGACCGGGCGCAGCCTACATTTTCTTGACCCGCACAAAAGTCGATCCAGAAAGCAACAAAACCATCCGGAATGCTTAAAAAGCAATACCTGGGCCTTAAATGTTGGGGTTGGGTTAGGGGTTAACAGTGTAACTACAGATGTAATTAGATGCAGTTACTTTTAATGTAAGTACAATGCAACAACACAATAAGTAATTAGAATCAAATGCTTAAGTGCATAGTAGTTAAAGACGCCTACTGTAATATAAAGTGTGTCCATAAGATCTTATATAATGACTTGAGACTAAAGCTGCAGAATCACTTTAAAAGACTTACCTGCCGATGAAGATGTTGTGTGTTTGTTCAATCAGAGAGCTCTTGAACTGCAGTTATACTGTACTATCAATGCACACTAGTTAGTGTACATCAGAGCCGTACACATGAGGTTTATACGCTGAAAGCATTTATGTTCAGTCAAGATGAGAATTAGAAGAGATGTGTGAATCTTAAATAAGCACACGACACAGAGTGTAAGAAGTATATAACCAATTGTATTCCCTTCTGTTAATATACACATATGCAGATTCATGTCACTGGAACATTTAGTGTAACATTAGAACATTTAGTAAGAACAGGGGAGAAATGCAACTTAAAACAGATGAAGAAGACACACTCAAACAAGCACACGGGAATGGAACAGTGAGATCAAATTAAGTACAAACAGCCTCAATGATGATCAAAATAATTCAAACAGAGGACTGATGATCAAAGTTATCTGACTCAAAGAATTGATTTCGTTATGTGAGGGATATATATTTGTTTGTAAATCAAATCACATTTTGTTGTGTTTATTAACAAGGAAAATCTGCGTTCCGGAATCTGATTCACTGATCTTTTACCTTCTTTCATTTTTTTCTTTTTTTTTCTCAGGGATGATTATTAGGAAAAACACATCTGTTTTAGCACTGGGATGAGATTAGAATATTTAGACATTTCACAAACTGTTTTAAACATTTTCTTTTTCGATGAAGAATTTAGTTCTTTTAATAGACTTGAGAAAATTAGAATACTAGCGTTCGGGATGTACATCTTCATAGGAACAGGCAATTTCCAAAGTTCGTTCCTTTTTCTTAAATGCTGAAAGTGCAAACCTACTTTCCTCCCGAATGTCCAAGACGAAGAATGTGAACTCGGCGTGCCTCAAAGACACAGGTACGTTCAGGTTCTCTACTTACATTGTCTTTTCCCATTTACATTATAACAAAATAAAAAAAGAAAACACGCACACATACATACAAAACAAAAACAAAAATCTAGCATTCTGCTCCAAAGTCTCTGGTTTCTCCACTGATGTTGTTGGTTGAATTAATGGGAGCGTCGAGGAGGAATTAGTGTCTCTTTTCACAAACCATTCCTTCTCAATGAGGTCCATCTTTTCTGAAATATCTGTATATCAATATATCTTTCTGGAATTGAGTCACGTTCTTGTTGAGGGATGTTTGAGAGGTTCTTGTGTGTGGTACTTTGAGCAGAAACCAAGATCCTTCACAGACCCCTGTGCAACCCCTTAAAACACATGACGGATATCTGCTGGAACATGGGGTGACCATGGGCCTCGGCTGAAGGGATCGTCCACAGATGTTTAGTAGTTCTCAAGTTTTGCTAGCTGATATATATATATATTAATTGGTTTGATTCCACAGAAACAGTTTAGTCTCTTATCGTTTTGAATACCACATGCTGGAAACACAACAGATTTACGTTGCATCTGCTCCTGAGCACCAAGGACGAGGAGGAGAAGAAAGAACAAGCCAAGAACGGGAGAGAGATCGAGGATGAAAACTTGGAGCCAGATTTGACACGGAGCTGGTTTGGCATTAGTGTGCGACCGCTAAACGATTTCATCACCATCTGTTCCCAAAATGTCACCTACGCCAACTCATTCCAATTCAACAGCTCTCGTTTTGGAAAGGATTCTCAATCTGATGGATCCCCCATCTTGGCAAGCTTTTGACCTCAGGTTTGGAGATGATATGGATATTTAAAAAGCAACTAGAGCCTGGAAAGATTTCCACTTTCCATTGGTAAAAAGGTAGAGGTGGATTTGTTTATTGGGATTAGCTCTCAAAAAAGGAAATTAGAGAGGGAACTATTCCAAACCCTCCAAATGAAGCCAAACCTGACGGATTGGGGAAGAAAACGAGACGGATGTCAATGCTCGAAATTTGATCAGAATACTGCCAATTTTCCATTCCTCAACCTCTCTCCTTCTTAAATGCCTCTCTCCTCCCCCTCCATCCCTCTTGAGGCCGAGCTCAGACGTAATACTCCTTGTCTTTGTTTTTCTTACTCTTTGTAACCGTCTTGGAGGCACCGGGCTGCTTTTCCTTTACTAGAGCTCCGTTGCTTTGCGTGGCTGAATTGCTAATGTAGTTGCGACTCTGGTCCACCTGGTAGGAGCCTTCGTCACGGTTGCGGTACTTGTACATGGCGTAGAGGAGGATGAGGATGCAGAGAGCAGCTGCGGCTACGATGCCCACCACCATACCCGTCGTGCTGCTGGACTCTCGGATCACCTCCACCGCTCCTGGCGGCCCTCTATCCGGCGACGAGGGGTCTGTATTGGGTACATGGGGGAAATTGGGAGGATACGTTATACCTGGTATATGTCGATGCCGCCCGCCATGCTCAGGGTCGCCTGACGGATGCACGGGCGGCAGCAGGACCTGGTCGCGGGTGTTCATTTTACCCGCGGGGATATTGGGACCGCTGTTGATGCCAGGTTTGAGGCGGGGGACGAGCTGCTCTGGGGGCACTGTCGGGGTGAACGGGAGTGACGGCCGATGGGAGTTGGGTAAACGAGAGAAGTGGCGGTCACCGCTGTGGGGTTTTTCGGCAGCGGGGGGAGGCGGAAGAACAGTCCGGTCGGTGACGAGGGGCAATTTTTTATAATAATCCTCATCGTCTGACTCGGTCATCTCTCCCGAACCGTACGCCGAGACCTCCATGAGTTCTTCGCAGTCCTCTTGGTCCTGCGGACAAGGGGGTCGACCGGGCAGTGGCAGGGACTCTTTGGTGGTCTCAAGCAGGGTGAGGAAGGGGCGATAGGTTGGGGGCGGGGGAATAATGGGGTAACGTGTCGCAATTGAAGGGGGCTCAAGGGAATCCACGGTTATAATGGGTAACACTAGTTCACCTCCTAGGACGAAAAAGAGAAAGGCAAGGAAACTGCATTAGATGAATTCAAACATAAAACAGCCAAAGAACGAAAAATAACAGCAACACTGGTTCATTAGAACAACACTAAGACTTCAGTGAGGTTAGTTGGTTGATGTCCACGAAACCTGTCAAGAAAATGTCCTGGACATATTTAACCCCAAATCAAAACCAAAAAAAATCACATTGTATTTTGCATAAAGAAAATGAAGTCTAGATTTAGGACCACTGTGACATTATTTTCAGAACTCTTGTAGTAAGCACATTTTACCCCAATTCTCATAAGCGTAACACGTCGTTTTACTTTTCCTATTGTTTGCATTGCAATAATGGTCTAATTACCATAACAAAGTCATGTTTTACTATATTACAGTAAATCCCCGTAACAATGATTTAAACAACTTTACAGCTCAAATAATACACAAGTTTTAACAGAAGATCTAATGTAAGTGCTTCAACATTTATGTATTTAAACCCCATTGACTTCCATTGTAAGTGCCTCACTGGAACACACATTTGTGCTTTTATACAGAAAAGGAGGAACAAGTCAAAATAGCACGTGGCATAATGTTGATAACCACAAAAATATCGGACTTCATTTTGTGCGCGCAAAATATAATTTCGTATTTGTTTCTTTTAATTTTGTTGTAAAATTGTACGAAGACATTTTCTTGACAAGTTTTGTGAGAATCACCCAGTTAAGGATAGTTTCATTAACATAAGTTTAACATGATTCTAAACAGCTATGCTAACACTGATATATTACAGTTGTTTACATTACAGGGTACGGATAGTACAGAGAAATATGTTAACTTATAATACATGTGCTAAACCAACTTTACTAACTATTCAGAGAATAAACAATTAGATAAATCCTATCAAAACAGTTCTGACTGCGCTAATGCTAATGCTAATGCTAGCTGCATCTCCACTCACTGCATGTTTAATAATATAAACCACATAGTTCAGGTCACTTACATCAACAAATTGGCCGCATGTTTTTTGCATGAAAAAAAAAATTACAAAAGAAAGCTGTGTAAGATTGTTCTCGGAGAATAATGAAACAAATTCCACCCCATGTTTAAAAGTAGATGTTTTGAATTCATCATTCAATAAATGTTTTCCCTGAGCTCATAAAGCTAAAGATACTCCCTGTTTGCATGGGGATAGCTCGCTAATAATGAGGATATATATGCAAAACTACCCACTCTCACCCCGGGAAAAGGAAGGTGATATTTGATAAATTACTGTCCCATATGAATTTCCCCCAAAACACAGAGCGTATCTTTCAGGATAATTATCCACACGCCGTCCCCTGGAAACTCCAAAGCACGAATCACAAAATAGTCTTTTTATTCATCTCCAGTATCAAAGAATGTCAAAAGTTGAATGTATACACTGTGTAAATTATTCATTACACTTATGCGGCTCTGCTTTGTGTAGCAATTTCATCTGTAGCGTGAACACTTTAGTTTGAGCAGAAATATAGGAAACATATTCTTTAAGAGTCATTCCATGAAAGGAGTGCCATTTATGTCAACTTATTAATGTAATAATGTGCCTTTTTACATGTGTCTATCATATCTAGTCATCTAGTATTTCAAATCTAAAACAAACTTAATTAATGGCAAATCTTTGCCATGATAAAACATGTAACAGTTTCTAAATTCACACTAAATCAATCACATTTGTATATACAGTATATATATATATATCAGGGCTGTCAATCGATTACATTTTTAATCAAATTAGTTTGCATTTGCGCTCCATCAAGTGTTTTGAACACAAGAATGTAACACATGTTTGTGTTGTTCTGCTGAAGTGTTTGTTCACTGTATAAACTGTGTGTTGCTCATACAGCTGAAGTTTCACTTACTGCCCCCTGGAGTAAACAGGCGGTACTACAAGCATTTCTCAGGAATCTTCCATATTACGGTGCGATTAATTGTGTAAATGTAAATTTTTTTGACGCGTTATTTTTTCGCATTGAATTAACACGTTAAATCAACAGCCTTAATTAATATATATATATATGCTCTCCTGTCACACCACTTATTCTCAAAATAATATTGAACTGTAATTTTATAGGACATAATAAACAGCAAGTAACATAATTTAAAGTTCACTCAAAAAACATTTTAATCCCATTTTTTTAAATTTACGCTTTCCAATTTCATTAGAAATTTCTAGCAAATTCAATGTGTGATCTTTAAAACAATTAAATTAACCAAACTTAAAATATTTAATTTGTTTAACCCTTTCAACTCTGAAGGTGTTTTAAAAGATTTCCTGTTTCAGTGGCATACCCAAAATTAAAGACTTATAACTCAACAAAATAAATATATGTTTTGGTATCATTGTAAAGAAAACTTATTTTTGATACATTCTGAGACTCTCAGCCGAAGAAACTGCTGAAAAATCAACATGTACTTTCTTATATGACAACATTATATCTCTGGGTGTAAATAGAGAGGCTCCAAAAAGCCAAAACAAGTTTTATTCTCAATCATGTCGACTGTATCTGAGACACATTTGTGTTGATACGACAAAGCAATTAAAAGCTACAACATTACAAATATAATTGATCATAGTGTCATCTCCCTTTTGTTCTCCATCTGAGCGTAAAGGGTTAAAGATTCCTTAACTCAATTGGATGGAAATGTGTTATGAAATTGAAGTTTGTAAATCTTGAAAATATTTGTGGGACTTTCAGAGGAGCCACGTTCAGAAGTTAGCGAGATCCACCCTCATTAACGGTTTTTCATGCACAATAAGAATCGTTAAGCGTAACGTTCCAAACACGTCACATTAATTAGATCTACTTTAACTGTTTTTTTTTTAGTATTTTAATTCATATAATTGACGCATGACACTTGATGTATATGGAACTCGAGATGGCACAATGTGATTTATTAGCACTTAAAAACATTCTTTGTCTGATATAATGTTTAAAAGCATATTTAAAATCAATATTTTTAAAGTGTAAAATGCATCTGTTTCATTGAATGACTCTTAACTGACAGATGAATGGAGGACAGATCATTACAGAAATTCAGAAAAGACTAAGAATTTAATTTAGTTTGAGGAGCATTAGTGCCAGGGAAGCGACTTTTCTTCTGTAACTGTTTCTATGGAAACCCTCAAACCATGACATCATCAATGGCACCCTCCCTTTAACCAATCACAACCTTCAAACTTCCTGTTTGCATATTTATAAACACATTTAACAAACCCACAGAAACTGAATCCACCAGGATAAAAGGTTAAAATGAACATTCAGAACACATTCAGAATTTTGTGGTTTACAAACGGCAAAGGAAAAAGTTCATTAGTCACATTTTTCACAATAACTGTTCCAAATAATTGCTGAAAAAACAGGTCAAAGATGGTTTGCTGGTCTTCGCTAGTCTTCCAAATGCCCCAAACCTCTCTAAAACTATCAAACCAGACCGGCCTGAGAGCACTCAGAGACCAGCTTAGACCAGCAAATCAGCTGAGGCCAAAAATGGGGTAAAATGTGTCTATGGATTGAGAGTTAACGGTTAACTAATCTGCTTGAAAGTGGCTGGAAACTCCACTGAGGTTTGGTGAAGACAAACTGTCGATCCACGGACACAAAATACACACAAACCACTGAATGTGTGCACAACCCAAACACTTGTATTGTATTGTATGTTTGTGATTGTGTGTTTGGGTTCTTGATAAACCTCATTAATAATTCAACAGTATAATATCCCCGTTGGACGTGCAGTCTGTGATTGGTCAAACTCCGCCCCCTTTGATAGAATTGCCTTGACAAAAAGACAGCGACCGTTCATACAGAGCACACTATATGAGACGCGTGTCGATCGACTGTGTGTAATAGTCGTAACCCACAGAATCTTTTAATTTAACGAATCGTTCTTGATTCGTCAAGAAAGCAAACAGCATTACATGCAAATACATCATTTAAAATCTGTTATCTTTGTTTACAGGCGTTTCAGACTTTTGATCCAGTAAATATCATGTGACTAAACAATCTGTGGCCACAGGAAATGACATCATGACAGCTGTCTGTACTGAGTCCTTTAGTTGGAAACGTATCCATGAATATTTGTCGTTGAATGAAACACTGATGACAATAAACGCTACAGTTAAATAATAATCTTCAATGTGTGCATACATTTATAGATTACAGAATAACTGCTTTAAAATGTCATTTGTAACGTATTACATGAGATTACTCAAAATCAGTGATGTAATCGAAATACTTTAGATTCCTTCTGTGAATAACAAGTAACAACAATCTAAATCAAAATACACATTAAAAATACACGTATCTTATGTAGTGTTGCTTAAATAAACTGATCTTATTTTAGGGATTTTAAGATATTTTTACTGGGAAAAAAACGAATTCTCATTAGGTAAGATGACATCATAATAGCTTGTAATGTAAATTTATGAGATCTTTAATGAGCTCGGTCATAGGCTTGCATATATGAAAATACACAGAAATATTAGTTCACACTTTAAATATATCTTATAAAGTGAATTTGTCAGAATTTTCAAAGCTCTGTGATTGTTTTTGTGCTGTGCATGAATGTAAATGTGATGCTGATTGAGAGATATAATGCAAACCTCTGTTGTATCATATATAATACATGGATTTCAACATGCGTTTTCAATAAAATAATATGCAAACATTTAATCAAGCACAAGATGCTTTTATTCAGCAAATACTCAATTTAAAGTATCAGTAACTAAATAATCATTACTGTCACTTTATTAAAGGTGCTGTAAGTGATTTCAGCCGTTCTACTTCCACGAGACTGAGCCGTTGGATTAGCCACGCCCCCTCTTTCCAAAACCCCAAACTCCAAAGACAACAACATGAGTTTAATTGAGACCAACACGACCAGAAATGTTCATTAAAAACAACATCAGTGAAACAGCGCCCTCAACTGACAACTGTTATGAACAACACGGCGTAAAAATGGCATTAAGCCTCAATAATTCGCTGCAGCTGCAACACTATGAGAACGTGCAGAATGATTGACTGATTGAAGTGCAGAGGACAGACTCAGTGACTGCTGAGGAGAACTGTATCAGCCGCACCTGTGGCAGGTTGAAATTCCTCAGCTGGCAAAGGAAGTACAACCTCTTTTTCACAATGGAGTCAATGTGTGTCTTCCACTTCAGGTCCTGTGAGATGGTAGTGCCCAGGAACCTGAATGACTCCACTGCTGCCACAGTGCTGTTTAGAATGGTGAGGGTGGTCAGTGTTGGGGTGTTCCTCCTAAAGTCCACAATCATCTCGTTTTGAGCGTGTTCAGCTCAATAAAATATAACGATGCCTGGTAAAAGGTGCATCTAAAGGCTAGAACAACAGTAGCATTTTAGATTAGCATAAAGCTACACATGATAATTTACACACGGTTAATATGGAATTGACCAAGTTAATCTGCCAGTGTTGTAGTCGAAGAGATCGAGTCTGAGACAAGACTCTTATATTTTAATCGATGTGTTAAATGTACAGTGTAAACAACTCAATTTATCCCTCATACAGTATATTATTTTCTAAGCTTATGTTGGTTAAACAATATTACCAGTCAAGAATAAAACTGAAATAAATGCCACATTCTAGGTTAAGTGAACACAATTGTAGCCTATTACAATTACGATATGTCAGTGTTAACAACATGTCAGTAATTAAAGGTGCAAGGTGCCAACAATAAGTGGCTTCACATGGCAATATAGTCTACCAGCGCCTGTGTATTATTCTATTCATTGCAAGTAAGCATTCCTGCTAAACCCGCTGATGATTTGATCTCGGGGTACGCAGAGAAACCTCAAGGTTGCAAAAACAACACCAAACGGTTCAATTCTGATGACATTGAGAGAAGTGTTTTTTATTTTCTTCAGTATGTGAAGCAGTCATGTAACTAATGGCTACAGCATCTCTAAAAACAAGTGAGGGTTCAGACTGAACATGTCCTTGTTAGAGGTAGATCAATAAATCGGTGCCGATAGTTGCTTTTTGAACCTATCGGTTAATGGCGAACTATAGATTTACCTGGTGAGGCTAAAAAGCTTAATTTGTTAATTACTAGCATATAGAGCGCTGTAACAGAACCAAGTCGCTGGAGTATTTCAGGATTGTTTATAGTTAAAAGTCCATCCTTCATTCTTTTGTGAAACGGGCATCACTAATTCTGATTCTACACGGCCAACAGAAATATGGGACACATGTTGAGATTTAGTTGTTTTTAGATAAGACGAAGTGCTCATGGTTCA
Organism: Xyrauchen texanus; assembly: GCF_025860055.1. NCBI lineage: Eukaryota > Metazoa > Chordata > Actinopteri > Cypriniformes > Catostomidae > Xyrauchen > Xyrauchen texanus. Next base: position 1,995,953 of record NC_068277.1, on the reverse strand, counting down.
TTTTTGGAGGGTCTCGTCTGGTCTTGGGGTAAAGTCCAAGTCTACACTTGTTCAAGTCCAAATGCTCCCGAGTCCATGACAAGACCAAGACCGTAAAAATATGGTCTCTAAACTACAACACTGATTTCTGCTGCTCCAAACTTGTTCAAAACCCCACAGAGTGCACAACCACAGCTTTTTCTGATCGTTTTTGGATTCTGTACATGGAATCAGGCAGAAAATATATTATTTGTAGCTTTCTATACGATGCTAAAGGCTACATTGAATAGAATTTCTCATTTAAAAATGTTTTTCCCCAATTTGTAACGCCCAATTCCCAATGTGCTCTAAGTCCTCGTGGTGGTGTAGTGACTCGCCTCAATCCGGGTGGTGGAGGACGAATCTCAATTGCCTCCACGTTTGAGACCGTCAATCCGCGCATCTTATCAAGTGACTTGTTGAGCGTGTTACCATGGAGATGTAGCACGTGTGGAGGCTTCACACTATTCTCTGCGGCATCCATGCACAACTCACCACACGCCCCACCGAGAGCGAGAACCACATTATAGTGACCACGAGGAGGTTACCCCATGTGACTCTACCCTCCCTAGCAACCGGGACAATTTGGCTGTGTCTCAGGTAATAGAGCGGGTCGGCCACTAATCACAGGATTGGTGGTTTGATTCCCGGCCCACACGTCTCCACATGCTGAAGTGTCCTTGGGCAAGACACTGAATCCCAAGTTGCTCCCAATGGCAGGATTTTTAAACTAACTTCAATTAGGATTTTTAATTGAAGCTAACCATTCGAAAGGAAAATTAATTGTGCTGAACACCATTTACACAACTCTTCATCTTGCGTGAGGGTTGTGAGAGAGATACACACCTCAATTCAAATCAAATCAAATCACTTTATTGTCACACTACCATGTACACAAGTGCAACAGTAGGTGAAATTCTTGTGTGCAGTTCCGAGCAACATGGCAGTCATGACAGTGACGAGACATATACCAATTACAATAAACAACATACTTACACAAAACAATTTACATATCAAATGTACACATACACAACACGATAATTATATACAATACACACAATATAGAATACACAATATACAATACAACAAGTAAGGAGTATATGAAATATATATATATATATGTATATGAAGTAGTATATTGAGGAGAATATGTTGACAGTCCAGTGTGAGATATAAGATTAATAAAGTGCAGTGCTGATGTATATTGATGTGAGAGATCAATTGTTCAACAGTCTGACTGCTTGGGGGAAGAAGCTGTCATGTAATCGGCTGGTGCGGGTCCTGATGCTGCGATACCGCCTGCCTGATGGTAGCAGTGAGAGCAGCCCATGACTCGGGTGGCTGGAGTCTCTGATGATCCTCCGAAATTTTTTCACACACCGCCTGGTATATATGTCCTGGAGGGAGGGAAGCTCACCTCCGATGATGTGTCTGGCAGTTCGCACCACCCTTTGCAGGGCTTTGCAGTTGTGGGCGGTGCTATTGCCGTACCAGGCGGTGATGCAGCCAGTCAGGATGCTCTCTACAGTGCTGCTGTAGAACCGTGTGAGGATGTGGTGGTTCATTCCAAACTTCCTCAGCCGTCTCAGGAAGAAGAGGCGCTGGTGAGCCTTCTTCACAACGGCCACAGTGTGGACGGACCATGTGAGTTCCTCAGTGATGTGGACACCGAGGAACTTGAAGCTGCTGACTCTCTCCACCGGTGCTCCATTGATGGTGATGGGGCTGTGTTCTCCATCTTTCTTCCTGAAGTCCACTACAAGCTCCTTGGTTTTACTGACGTTGAGGGAGAGGTTGTGCTCCTGACACCAGCGTGTCAGAGTGTGCACCTCCTCTCTGTAGGCTCTTTCATCATTGTCACTGATCAGACCTACCACCGTTGTATCGTCAGCAAACTTAATGATGGCATTGGAGCTATGTGTTGCCACACAGTCATGTGTGTACAGGGAATACAGGAGTGGGCTGAGAGCACAGCCCTGCAGGGCTCCAGTGTTGAGGGTCAGTGATGACGAGGTGTTGCTGCCCATTCTAACCACCTGACGTCTGCCTGACAGGAAATCCAGGATCCAGCTGCACAGCGAGCTGTTTAAGCCCAGAGCCTGGAGTTTCTCATCAAGCTTGGAGGGCACTATGGTGTTGAATGCTGAGCTGTAGTCTACAAACAGCATTCTCACATAGAGAGCAGTGTGTAGTGTAGATGCAATGGCATCATCAGTGGAGCGGTTGTTGCGGTAGGCAAACTGCAATGGGTCCAAAGAGGCGGGCAGAACAGAGCAGATGTAATCTCTGATTAACCTCTCGAAGCATTTGCTGATGATGGGGGTCAGAGCAACAGGACGCCAGTCATTTAAGCATGTGATTATAGCTTGCTTCGGTACAGGCACAATGGTTGATGTTTTGAAGCATGTGGGGACTACAGACAGGGAGAGGGACAGATTGAAAATGTCCGTAAAAACACCAGCCAGTTGATTCGCGCACGCTCTGATAACGCGGCCCGGAATGCCGTCTGGACCCGCGGCTTTACGGATGTTCACCCGTCGGAAGGATCGGGTTACATCCCCAACAGAGACGGAGAGTGAACCAACCTCTGTAGCGTCAGCCGCGAATACTCTTATTGTCCTCAAAATGAGCATAAAATGTATTAAGTTCGTCCGGGAGAGATGCAGCGGTGTTCATGGCGGAGACTTTATTCCGTTTGTAGTCCGTGATTGTGTTAATTCCCTGCCACATACTTCTGGAGTCAGTGGTGTTGAACTGACCTTCAAGTTTGTGCCTGTACTGGCGTTTGGCTGTACTGATAGTGTTACGGAGGGCATAACTGGCTTGTTTACGCTCCTCCGTGTTAGAAGAATTAAAAGCGGAGGTCCGCGCAGTGAGTGCCGCGCGAACATCGCCGTTAACCCATGGTTTCTGGTTGGGGTATATCCGTATAGTTTTGAACAATGTCCTCTACGCACTTCCTGATGAAACACGTTACGCTGTCAGCGTAAACCTCGATGTCGTCATCAGAGGCGGACCGGAACATCTCCCAGTCCGCGTGATCAAAACAGTCTTGTAGCGCAGAGTCTGATTGGTCCGACCAGCACTGGATCGTTCTGAGGGTGGGTGCTTCCCGTTTTAGTTTCTGCCTGTAAGCAGGTAGAAGTAGAACGGAAGAATGGTCCGATTTGCCAAATGGGGGGCGGGGGAGGGATTTGTAGCCTTCCCGGAAAGGAGAGTAACAATGATCTAAAACCCGGTCCCCTCGAGTGTTGAAGCTGATGTGTTGGTGGTATTTTGGAGCGATTGTTTTGAAGTTGGCTTTGTTAAAGTCCCCGGCAACAATGAACGCAGCCTCAGGGTGCACGGTTTCCTGCTCACTTATACTCCCATACAGTTCCCTGAGTGCCCGGTCTGTGTCGGCTTGTGGGGGGATGTACACAGCTGTGATGATGACCGCTGTGAATTCCCTCGGTAGCCAGAATGGTCGACACAGAAGCATGAGATATTCCAGATCAGGGGAGCAGAAAGACTTGATGAAATGTACGTTCCTCTGATCACACCATGATTTGTTGATCATAAAACATACACCACCACCTCTGCTTTTACCGGAGAGGTCTTTCGCTCTGTCCGCTTGGTGCACGGAGAAGCCCGTGATTTCGATGGCCGAGTCTGGAATCTCCGCAGCCAGCCAGGTTTCTGTAAGGCAGATAACACAGCAATCTCTCGTCTCTCGTTGGAATGAGATCCGCGCTCTCAGCTCGCAGAGCTTGTTGTCCAGAGACTGAACATTTGCCAGTAGTATACTGGGTAGCGGGGGTCGATTTGCACGACGTCTTACTCTGATGAGAACGCCGGCTCTTTTTTCTCTTTTCCTTCTGCGTTTCCGCGGCCGAGCAGCCCAGACAAAGGGCTCCGCCGGCGTGTTTGTAAACAGCGGGTCGGCATTAAGGAATTTGAAGTCCGGTTTTCGATGTGTAATTGTAGAACCAATGTCCAAAAGCGTTTGTCTGTCGTAAACAATAAGGCAGACAACATCCAAGACAAAAAAACAAAGAACTGTAAACAAAGCAAACAATAAACCGCAGTGTTGTAACGGAGCTCGCAACGCAGCAGCCATACTCGGCGCCATCAATGAGACATTGCAATTACCTCTGATGAACATGATGAATGTGCACTCAACTACACCGCTTGTCTGGAAATATGACTGATAATAACACTATTCTACTGTACATGATTTGATTAATTACTGCGCCACGATCAATAGAATATGTGTCTGTTACTCAAACATCTCTGTTCAGTTTAACGCCTGCTTTTACAATAACTGCGTCAGGTGAACAGACGCTTGTGATACAGCAGAACAAGCTGATGTTATACCAGCACAGATATCTGATTAAACTGGACTGCAGGTGGTTAGAAAATAAAACACAGTTTTTCCACTTCAGTATTGTGTGTTACTAGCACTGCTGAGGTAATGTGAGGAGAAGAAAGAGACTCCTGTTGTTTCAACTCAATTAAAAAAGAGAATTCATCTGTAAAGCCCCATAAATGCCAGATTAATTAGGTAATTAGACCAGCATCCTCGTGCCTGTCAGGAACTTACATGTTTACATTCACACACAGATGCAAGTCGTAATGAACTCTGTGGAAATCTGACGCTGTTGTGCCGCAGGGAAGATTGGAGTTGTCTATTGCTAAACTCATTTCCTTTTGAAGTTGACCATCTGGGTGTTGACAGGTGTGACTGAACTGCACATTTAATAATTAAAGACACTAGTGGTGTAGATGCGCAGAGACACTGTGACTAACTTCTATAAATGCACCAAATTCTGCATTCAATACAGTCTGTATCCCTATAATTCATAGATCCGATGAGCTTTGATTTTCGGGGGGTTATGGAGCGTCCGATTTGTTCCATTCAGGTGATCAACAACGTGCTGATTAGGTTTAGCTGATTAGCGATTACCCCCCCAGTATTTGGTTCGGTTTACGGTACTGAATTCCCAACTCTAACAAATCTTTGAGCAAAGCATGAATCATGAATAGTTAAGTGTGAATTTATTATTATTACTTTCAGGACATATGCAAAACAGTCCATTTCCTTTACTTTTAAAACTTAATCAAAAGTACTGTTCATTAATGTGTAAAATGATTCATCAGGGATGGAGTGATGAGGAGAAACAATCTAAAACGGGCACACTTTGACCTCAGAGACATCAGTGTGATATCCATGAAAGCTGCTCAATTGATTACATTGAAAATGAAATCGAGGTATGATGTTGCACGAGTTTAACCCAAATGTCTTTCTTCATTGCGATTGGTTTGATTGATGTGAATGCACGAGCTCGCTTGTTCAAAGCCTGGTTTATACTCGACGCAGCCACTTGTTCAAGTATACAACTTATAAAACAGCAAATGTAGCAGTAAAATATAAGTTATGTGCTGGAGAGGAACAACTCTGAAACACATCAAACAACACGCTGTCAATGGACCTGACGCAGTAACACATCAAACTGTATTCTTATTCTGATCTTCTTTGAAGTGTTGATAAAGTGATCTTGTGTGCTGGTCAACTTAGGTCATGTTTTTTCCATTTCAGCTGGTCTCTGCCATTTTTCATTTATCACTAAGGCTGCAAAGTGAAGTTACTGACAGAGCTTCTCCGTGCTTGCCTAAAATATCCAACTAATCGAGGATTTCATTATCGATTTTATCGATTAGTTGTTGCAGCACTAGTGAATAATTTATTAAGTATAGCTGGGGAAAGCACAATGTCAAATCTGTTACAAAATAATCATTATGATGAAATGTTAATTTTGCACTATTTTACATCGAGTGGCAAGTTTTCATCCATAATATGAATTTTGAAAACTATCGGCCGATATATCCACTATCGGTTTTCCAACCCTAGTTATCGTATCGGCAAAACCCACTATTGGTTGACTTCAAATATTTACAACTGTGTTTGAAAAGCTACTGATCTGAATTTCTATCTACCGTCTGCACTCATCACGACTCTGTAAAGTATCGGCACTATTGAGCCACATGCTTTTCTATTTGACTCATTTTAATTTTATGTTTTTGTATTTTCTCCCCAATTTGGCCCAATTCCCCAATGCTCACGTGGTGGTGCAGTTGTTCACCTCAATCCGGGTGGAGGACAAATCTCAGTTGCCTCTGCTTCTGAGACATTCACCCCGCGCCTCTTATAACGTGGCTTGCTGGGCGCGTTACCGCGGAGACTCAGCACAAGTGGAGGCTCACACTATTCCCTGTGATCTCCGTGCACTATTAACCATGTGCCCCATCAAGAGCGATAACCACTATATCGTGACCACAAGGAGGTTACCCCATGTGACTCTACCCTCCCAAGCAACCATTCCAATATGGTTACTTAGGAGGCCTGGCTGTCAGTCAGCACACCCTGGATTCGACTCACGACTCCAGGGGTGGTAGTCAGCGCCAATCCTCGCAGAGATACCCAGACTCCAAAATGTGAAAAATTTTATATGCTAAACATTATCCACTAACAACATAGGCTGATGCGAGTGAAAACACACACAAAAAAAATGATATGTATAATAATCTGATGGTCACATGCTTTTGTGTAGTTTGAGCTCATTATAAATGAGTGAGTGGTCAGTAAATGTCGTCATTAGGGGAGTTTAAGGAGGACAGATTAATGAACCTGCTGGGATCAGATGAGGAGAAAGAAACTCTGCAGCTCAAATGCAATGCAGTTGTGTTGAATCGAGCTGTGTTGAATTGAGTTGTGTTGAATCGAGTTGTGTTGAATTGAGTTGTGTTGAATCGAGTTGTGTTGAATCGAGTTGTGTTGAATCGAGTTGTGTTGAATCGAGTTGTGTTGAATCGAGTTGTGTTGAAATGTGTTGTGTTGAATCGAGTTGTGTTGAATCGAGTTGTGTTGAATTGAGTTGTGTTGAATTGAGTTGTGTTGAATTGAGTTGTGTTGAATCGAGCTGTGTTGAATTGAATCGAGTTGTGTTGAATTGAATCGAGTTGTGTTGAATCGAGTTGTGTTGAATTGAATCAAGTTGTGTTGATTTGAATCGAGTTGTGTTGAATCGAATTGTGTTGAATTGAATCAAGTTGTGTTGAATTGAGTTGTGTTGAATCGAGCTATGTTGAATTGAATCGAGTTGTGTTGAATCGAGTTGTGTTGAATTGAATTGAGCTGTGTTGAATCGAGCTGTGTTGAATTGAATCAAGTTGTGTTGAATTGAATCGAGTTGTGTTGAATTGAATCGAGTTGTGTTGAATTGAATCAAGTTGTGTTGAATTGAATCGAGTTGTGTTGAATTGAATCGAGTTGTGCTGAATTGAATCGAGTTGTGTTGAATTGATTTGTGTTGAATTGAATCAAGTTGAATTTAATTGAGTTGTGTTGAATTGAATCGAGTTGTGTTGAATCGAGTTGTGCTGAATTGAATCGAGTTGTGTTGAATTGAATCGAGTTGTGTTGAATCGAGTTGTGCTGAATTGAATCGAGTTGTGTTGAATCGAGTTGTGTTGAATTGAATTGAGTTGTGTTGAATCAAGTTGTGTTGAATTGAATCGAGTTGTGTTGAATCGAGTTGTGTTGAATTGAATTGAGTTGTGTTGAATCGAGTTGTGTTGAATCGAGTTGTGTTGAATTGAATTGAGTTGTGTTGAATCGAGTTGTGTTGAATCAAGTTGTGCTGAATTGAATCGAGTTGTGTTGAATCGAGTTGTGTTGAATTGAATTGAGTTGTGTTGAATCGAGTTGTGTTGAATCGAGTTGTGTTGAATTGAATCGAGTTGTGTTGAATTGAATCGAGTTGTGTTGAATCGAGTTGTGTTGAATTGAATCGAGTTGTGTTGAATTGAATCGAGTTGTGTTGAATTGAATCGAGTTGTGTGGAATTGAATCGAGTTGTGTTGAATTGAATCGAGTTGTGTTGAATTGAGTTGTGTTGAATTGAATCGAGTTGTGTTGAATCGAGTTGTGTTGAAAATAACACCTGGATGAAGAATATTTTGTCCACTCATGTTTATAAAGATATTGCGATTAATCACGATTCAATATTTGACAGTTGTAATATTAACATGCAATCGTGTTTAACTGTGAAAACGACATCATCATTATTGAAGTTATTGAAAGATAAATCATGATCAAACAAGATACACACGTAAATCAAGAACTACAAAGTAAACTAGCAACACAGAGGCTTCATTTGGACTCAGTCTGTAACCTGACATGTTTTGGCCAATCACAGCTGCACACGGGGACTGATACTGAACGTGTGTGTGTGTGTGTGTGTGTGTGTGTACACATTTAAACACACACAGACAGCCCGATTGACTCACCGTTTCCAGGTTCACACTCCTCAAGATCTTCATCATCACTGGGACATTCAGCCGATGCCACTAACAGATCATCAGTATTCTAGTAAAGAAGAAAACATCAAGAAACACACAGAGAATATCATTGCAATTGTATTTAGAATAATTCATATGACATTAGTTGCAATCACAGTATGGAGGGACATTGTGGAAGCCCTAAACTGCACTTAAAGAAAATCTAATCTATATATTTCCATCAATAGAGGGAAAATATGTTTAAGAAAAAACAATCAGACAGTAAAAGACAGATTTGTAGGAAATAGGTTCAGGAAGGGAGTAAGACTGGTTTAGGGCTTTCACAGGACGATTACTCTTTTGTCAAAATCATGCTGCCCTAACAATATGGTCAGAAGATGAAGATATTAATTAGGAAAATCCCCCATCGGGGTCCCCTCGGATTGTAGGATCAGGAAAAGGCTGTGATTGGTTGACAGAAAGGGATGTTGATGAATTTCTCCGACTGGTTTAAATCATGTTGAGAAATTCTCCTCCGGCTCTACACTGATTTATAGCAGAAGAAATCCTCATTTGTCATTTCCAGAATGAATCCAGGTTAAACCAGAGAGTGTGTCCATGAAAACAGTTCATGTTGCTTTACTTGCCGCAGGAAACGAGCTGGCTGTTCTGTAATTAGTGTGTTTGTTTGGTTATTAAAGTGATGTTTAATAATTTGGACATTGAAGTTTCGTGTGTTTCCTGTAAGTCAACATGACATTGAGGCGCATTTAAATCTGTACAAATCCATTTTATTTGCTCGTCTAACCGTTGAATCTCTTAACGAGTGAATGCAAAATATTACAGACTCAAATCTGATCTGGGAAACAATTCCCTGCGGAGAAAGAAGCCTCTTGCTTTCTAAATGTTAATGGGTTCATATTCTCCACGGCAGCGGTGTACACTCGGCTAAAGGTGACTCGACATTTAAATGTCTCTTCCTCCAGTTTCAGACTATTAAACTTGATAAAACTTGAAACTACTCTCTGTTAGTCACATGTGGATTCATATATAAACACACACATACAAACTAATAATCATCTCGCTCTGATGGAGGGAAGAATTCAGGAAAGCTGTTTGAAAATAATGTTGGGAGAATTTTTTTTTTTTAGAAAAAAATTGCGAGAAAATAAATTAGAGAAAACAAAATGGAGTTAAAAATAGAGAAAACATTTTTTTTAGAAAAAATTACAGAGCTAAAAAATATTTGAAGGACATTGTGGGCTCAGGCAGGTACTAAGACACCTAAAACATTTAAAAATAAATGAGAGAAAAAATAAAAAGCTTTTTGAGAGAAAATAATTATTGAGAGAAAGCAAATGAGAAAAAATTGAGAAAAAAAATGTAAAAACATTTTGAAAAAAGTTTTTTGAGAGAAACAAAAAATTGAGAAAGAAATAGAGGAAAAGTTTTTGTAGAAAAATTTTATAGAATTAAAGTTGAGGAAAAAAATAAATTGAGAGAAAATACATTTTGAGAGAAAAATAGATAAAAAAAAAATTTGGAGAAAAAAAAATTACACCGATAAAAAATATTCGTAGGACATTGGATGCTCAGGCAGGAACTAAGACACCTAAAAATCCTAGTTTCTAAAAATGATCAGCAATGCTTTTCCAGTAATGAAATTACAATGAAAGTCTTCTGCGCTTATATAGCGCTTCTTTAACTTTAGCGGTATTCAGAGCGCTTTACACTGTGTCTCATTCACACATTCACACACCAATGATGTCAGAGCTGCATGTAAGGCGCTAGTCTGCCATTGGGAGCAACTTGGTCTTGCCCAAGGACACTTCGGCATGTGGAGTCATGCAGGCCGGGAATCGACCCGCCAACCCTGTGATTAGCGGCCGACCCGCTCTACCACCTGAGCCACAGCCACCTCGAAGTATATGGGGAAAGTGTTCTACACAGTTCATGAACGTTTAAAATCTGCAACTGTTACATGTTATATGAAGGTATGCGCACGATAGAGACTTGTTTATAATAATTTATACTTACTGTTTTAATTCATACACACCTGTGTGACACTGTCTTTCAGCGTTGGCGAGCGTTGTTTGCGTGTGGTGGTGGTCGCCATGGTCGTGGTGGTCTCTATGATGGTGGTGGACATGTCGGCGAGCGGCGTGGTGGACGTGGTGTCAGTGGACATGACAGACAGCACGTCACCCACCAAACGCAGGTTACCCTGCACCTGAACGTTGGGGTCGCCCTCTGCTGACAGCTTCAGCACCTGCAGGCCGTTATAATACAGACCTGAGATCTGACCCTGGAAATTACGACCCTTCTCGCCGCCGCCCACCTTAATGAACGCCTGGCTGTTAAATATCGTCAGCTGACGACCTGCAGAGACATCGGAGGAAAGAAAGATAAGGGGGAGCAAAATTAGACTCTGGATTTTAGTGTTTGGTAGCCATTTTGGCTTTAAAACTGTGGGATATGTGAGCCAATATGGCTGCCGGTCATGTGACAGGTGGACAAAGTCATCCATGACAAATGTTACTCATTTAATATTCTTTGCATTTGTCAGTTTGATTGTTTTCCTTTTTCTCACTCATACCATCATCATCATCGCCATAGAGACGACACGTGGGACAGAAATGACCTTTGAAGCATGTGGACGTCTCAGAGAGCATGAGAGATAAAGATGGACAGAGCAGAATGAAAGAGACATGATGGGAGGAGCTTTATCAGTAAATATACAGACCCGTTCTCTCTATAGTGAGCTGTAGTGAGCTGCCTTGATGTATACTGTCTATACAGGCAGCTACCTTCTCAGGGAGCATCCAAACTGACATGGACTCATTAGAGATCGATTTAGGACAATTTAAAGGCAGCGCACTGAGTTTGGAACAGATCTAACGTGTGTTTGGAGCACATTTCTAACAGTATTGTGAGTCAAGGCCTGTAAGAGCTGCTGTGGGTGACAGTAACAGATTATTTTGATAATGCTCCTCTAAAATGATAATAATCCTCAATCTACAGCTGTCATTCTGAGAGAGACACATGATGAAGCTAGAACAGTGAGGAGAGAAAGAACAAATAAACTAAAATAATATGTGAACTAAAGAACAAAAGAAATGAGTCTGTAAGGGTCTGATGATGATGGATCAGTAAGAAGAAAATATCAAAGAACTGAAAAAAGCAAGAAGAATACAAACAACAACAACAACAACAGGTCCATCACACATCTTGAACTCTGTGAATATTTTCGAATTCTTTTCGTGTTCTTCAGTAATAAAATCCTGCATTTCCATAAAATGTAGAATAAATATTGTTTCCTTTATCTGAGCAGTACAAGTGGTGGTAAAAAATAAAAAAACCAGAACCAGGGCATCAGAAAGTGGCGCCCTACAGCCATCTTTTGTTTATTATTGTTGCAATACAAGTCATCTGTTGTTTTCCAGCTGATGACAGCATGCACACACGCACACACACACATACACACACATACACTCAAACACACACACACACACACAAACACACACACACGCACACATACACTCACACGCACACATACACTCACACACACACGCACACACACACACATACACTCAAACACACACACACACACACACGCACACACACACACATACACTCAAACACACACACACACACACACACACACACACACACATACACTCACACGCACACATACACTCACACACACACACGCACACACACACACACATACACTCAAACACACACACACACACACGCACACACACACATACACACACACACACACACACACATACACTCAAACACACACACACGCACACAAACACACACACACGCACACATACACTCACACGCACACATACACTCACACACACACACACACGCACACATACACACACACACACATACACTCAAACACACACACACAAACACACACACACGCACACATACACACACACTCGCACACACACTCAAACACACACACACACACACACTCAAACACACACACTGACACACACACACACACACTCACACACACACACTCACACACACACACACACACACACACACTCAAACACACACACACACACACACACACACTCACACACACACACACACACTCACACACACACACACACACATACACTCAAACACACACACACACACACACACTCAAACACACACACACACACACACACACTCACACGCACACATACACTCAAACACACACACACACACACACACACACACACACATACACACTCAAACACACACACACACACACTCACACACACACACACACTACACACACACACACACACACACACACACACACTCACACACACACTCACACACACACTCACACACACACACACACTCAAACACACTCACACACATACACACACACACTACACACACACACACACACACACATACACTCAAACACACACACACATACACTCAAACACACACACATACACTCACACACATACACTCACTCACACACACACACTCACACACACACACACACACACACACACACTCAAACACACACACACACTCACACACACTCACACACACACACACACACACACACACACACACACACACACACACACTCACACACACACACACACACACACACACACTCAAACACACTCACACACATACACACACACACTACACACACACACACACACACACATACACTCAAACACACACACACATACACTCAAACACACACACATACACTCACTCACACACACTCACACACATACACTCACTCACACACACACACACTCACACACACACACACACTCAAACACACACACACACACTCATACACTCACACACACACACACACACTCAAACACACACACACACACTCATACACTCAAACACACACACACACACTCATACACACACACACACACACACACACACACACACTCAAACACACACACACACACTCATACACTCAAACACACACACACACACTCATACACTCACACACACACACACACACACACACACACACACACACACACACAACACACACACACACACACTCATACACTCACACACACACACTCAAACACACACACACACACTCATACACTCACACACACACACACACACACACACACACTCAAACACACACACACACACTCATACACTCAAACACACACACACACACACTCAAACACACACACACACACTCATACACTCACACACACACACACACACACACACACACTCAAACACACACACACACACTCATACACTCAAACACACACACACACACTCAAACACACACACACACACTCATACACTCATACACTCACACACACACACTCAAACACACACACACACACACACACACACTCAAACACACACACACACACTCATACACTCACACACACACACACACACACACACACACACTCAAACACACACACACACACTCATACACTCAAACACACACACACACACTCAAACACACACACACACACTCATACACTCAAACACACACACACACACTCATACACTCAAACACACACACACACACTCAAACACACACACACACACTCAAACACACACACACACACTCATACACTCACACACACACACACACACACACACACACACACACTCAAACACACACACACACACACACACACACTCATACACTCATACACTCACACACACACACTCAAACACACACACACACACACACTCAACATTTTATTCTATGTTTTGTAACATCATGGTCATGTTTGATTGCAGCATATTGACATTGACCGCAAAAACTGACACTTCAAATCAATTTAAAATGTTAAACTTTGAGAAATAATAGTTTGATAATGTTTGATATATCTCAATGCATATCTTGTGATGAAATATAAACTCAGGTTACAACAAGCCGAAAATACAAAAGGGTTCAAAATTGTTAAATTATCAAACTAAAGAAACAATAAACAAAAGAACAAAGAAACAAACTACAATAATTATAGAACAAAAATCAGATAAAAAAGATTTCAAGTATTAACAAAAGAACAAGCAAACAAAAGAATAAACTAATTAAAGAAAGAATAAACAAAAGAATGAGCAAACAAACATTAAAACTAAAGAATGAATGCATGAAACAAAGAACAAACTAACAAAAAAGAACGAATAGAAGAACAAATTAAAATACAAACAGTGAATTGAATGAACAAACAAAAGAGCAGTTCTTCAACACTGGTTCAATGCTGGACGTCTGAACCTCCTGTCAGAAATGTCTTATGACAGAGAAAAACAGAATAATTAAATCCTAAACTCTTCACAGCTGCACAGATCCAGCGATAAATATGGCAGAAATCGCTCTCATTCATTACGCTGATAGAAGAGAATAATGTGAGTGTGAGATAGAATGATTCGAGTCAAGATACACTTGATTGACTCAGAGGAAAATAACACAGAGCTGTTTGAGACTGTGAGCAGAGACGAAACTGAACACATGAGAGAGAGCGATTATTCACTCATTCTAGAACAGGACGACTGAAGAAACTGAGGAACAGAACGATCCCTATGAGAAGTGCCAAACGATTCTTCAGACACTAATGTAGAGTTCAGATCGCTCGACTAATCTCAATCTATATTCTATGAGATACAACCATCCAAACAAATGGGTGAATGAACAAAAACAAAAGAATAAACAAGAACAGACGAATGAACTGAAACGAAACAATTAAACAAAAGAATAAACAAGAACAGACGAATGAACAAAAACAAAACAATTAAACAAACAAAAGAATAAACAAGAACAGATGAATGAACAAAAACAAAACAATTAAACAAACAAAAGAATAAACAAGAACAGACGAATGAACAAAAACAAAACAATTAAACAAACAAAAGAATAAACAAGAACAGATGAATGAACAAAAACAAAATAATTAAACAAACAAAAGAATAAACAGGAACAGATGAATGAACAAAAAACAAAAACAATTAAAACAAAAACAAAAAGAATAAACAAGAACAGACGAATGAACAAAAACAAAACAATTAAACAAACAAAAGAATAAACAAGAACAGACGAATGAACAAAAACAAAACAATTAACAAACAAAAGAATAAACAGGAACAGACGATTGAACAAAAACAAAACAATTAAACAAACAAAAGAATAAACAGGAACAGACGATTGAACAAAAACAAAACAATTAAACAAACAAAAGAATAAACAGGAACAGATGAATGAACAAAAACAAAACAATTAAACAAACAAAAGAATAAACAGGAACAGATGAATGAACAAAAACAAAACAATTAAACAAACAAAAGAATAAACAGGAACAGACGATTGAACAAAAACAAAACAATTAAACAAACAAAAGAATAAACAGGAACAGATGAATGAACAAAAACAAAACAATTAAACAAACAAAAGAATAAACAGGAACAGACGATTGAACAAAAAACAAAACAATTAAACAAACAAAAGAATAAACAGGAACAGACGATGAATGAACAAAAACAAAACAATTAAACAAACAAAAGAATAAACAGGAACAGATGAATGAACAAAAACAAAACAATTAAACAAACAAAAGAATAAACAGGAACAGATGAATGAACAAAAACAAAACAATTAAACAAACAAAAGAATAAACAGGAACAGACGAATGAACAAAAACAAAACAATTAAACAAACAAAAGAATAAACAAGAACAGACGAATGAACAAAAACAAAACAATTAAACAAACAAAAGAATAAACAGGAACAGATGAATGAACAAAAACAAAACAATTAAACAAACAAAAGAATAAACAGGAACAGACGATTGAACAAAAACAAAACAATTAAACAAACAAAAGAATAAACAGGAACAGATGAATGAACAAAAACAAAACAATTAAACAAACAAAAGAATAAACAGGAACAGACGATTGAACAAAAAACAAAACAATTAAACAAACAAAAGAATAAACAGGAACAGATGAATGAACAAAAACAAAACAATTAAACAAACAAAAGAATAAACAGGAACAGATGAATGAACAAAAACAAAACAATTAAACAAACAAAAGAATAAACAGGAACAGATGAATGAACAAAAACAAAACAATTAAACAAACAAAAGAATAAACAGGAACAGACGAATGAACAAAAACAAAACAATTAACAAACAAAAGAATAAACAAGAACAGACGAATGAACAAAAACAAAACAATTAAACAAACAAAAGAATAAACAAGAACAGACGAATGAAGGTTGTTTTGGATTTACCTTCCGTAAATGCACAGGAGACAATGATCACCAATAACAGACATGTTTGAGTAAGATTGTGGGAAACACGAGTGTGTCCAGTCTTTGCAGTGATATTGTAATTCATATCAAGCGTGCATTATGTTTATGTGTTATTCTGGGATCCTGGAGGATAAATGGTGTTGTCAGTGAGTTTGAGGGAGGCCGAGCGTGTGGAGAAATAAATTTGCTTTCTAGAGAGTTTGGGCTTTCTTAAAGAGAGAGATGTTGTTTTTCTCTCTGGAGTCGTTTAAAAGTGAATCAGTGTTCAAACAGAGCTGAACTTCTGTGATGTAGCTGCGACAAACACATTTGTGTGGTTATATTCCCGGCTGTGGAGTTTCCTCACAAACCGACATAAATAACCCATAGAAATCGATTCACCGCAGCTAATAGTAATCTCTGCCTGTCTTTCTCTCGGCCTGTCTGTCTTTAAAATAAAAACATTGAGATGGAGAGTAGGACAGATACTGGAGATGTTTATAGTGTGATGAATGAGACGGAAAGAAAAGAAACGGCAATTGAGCTGTTAAACACTCGTTTTTCCTCTTCATTGAGCCGTATGGAAGAGCTGCCATTCTGCATTTATAACAGCGGCACCATCACACCTCTAGAACGTTCTGTTTGATCGAACTCGACATCTGAGAGCGAGAGAGAGACACACACAGAGCTGATATGGAGTAGAAATCGCAGCTCACCAATGATTTTAAGAGTTGTGCTTTTCTGTAGTCTGGCATTAGATCTAAACCAGCGATGACAGGAATATTCCCACTCGCTGACGGACCATGTGACCCCTCTGTACCCGCCGTTTTATGCACATTTCATGCCTTTATCCCATATAATCCTGGAAAACTCTGGCTGCCGGGATGTTCGGATGTGTGAAGGACCCAGCAAACATGTGCAGTCTGGACTATTCTTATTAAAGTCAACACTTTGGGGGATATTAACAGGTGAAACGGAATATTTAATGAGAAAATAATGTAGGGCACGTCTTACATCATCCAATCAGATAATGAGGCAATAAAGTTACCATGTACATTTTGATTTCATGTTTCCTAAAAATAACGAAATAGTCCAAACTGAATTCACAATAATCATAATACAGTCGAACAACAACCGACACAGTCAATAGATACAGCGTATCATACATACATCAAACATACATTTCATGTTCAATTATATTCACAAACTCACAGACATGTACAAGGAAACGTTAAAGGGACCGTAATGCTCTCCAACGAGTTGAACATTTACTCATCCAATTACGCAAAAATCGGTTTCATTGAACACAAGTTCATTTGTCAGTTTAACCCTCTGAGTTTCTCGGGGAAGAGTGATTGGGTGGGTCAGGGGAGAATTCGAGAAGATTAGATGCTTCCTCACACTTATTCATGATACTTTAACAGATTTCTGACAGTCTCGTGAGTTAAGTCCGTTTAGAAACAGGTTTATGACTGAGGGCTTCAATATCGTATGAAACTCAACTCTGATTGGCTGAAGGAAAACGACGGATGGCCCTCAGGGTTTAGAGAAACGTCGAGGTCGATATTAAGTTGGGGGGTTCATTCTGCTTAAATAAATTCAAGTTGCCTTGTTCATAAAAGCCGACAGCACTTTTAACCCTTTGAATGACAGATCGTCCCCTACAGACTGCATCACATTCACACTTCTGCCACTCTGTTCCCCCTTCGATACAGTTTAAGCCCTATTGACATGTGAAACATGTTGTTGATTCCCAAATAAATTATTTCAGCTCGTCCCTCAGTTTCAATACAACATGCAAAATTCATGTATTGAGTCATTGGGGCAAGACACCAGAACAAACTGTTTCGAAATATAGCCACAAAACTTACATTTTGTGTTTGTTTACACGAGACTAGTGTGATAAAATTATTTACCATCAATGTCTTGACAATGTAAATGTGGTAAACCTGGTAACTTTATTTATTATCTTATATATAAACTTCTATTATATCTAATAGTGTTCTTCTGTTATTATTCTTCCTCTGACTGGGAGTCTATGGCAGACCACAGAATTATATGGTAAAACATTGTGAAATTTGGCACACTGGTAAGGGACAGTCTAAATATTCCTTGTGGCAAATTTGGAGCCTTTAACCAAAACCCTCTAGCGCCACCAACAGTTCAATTGTGCACTTATGTTTATGCCTATAACTTTTAAAGCAAATGCCCTAGAAACAAAACTTATTTTCCTTCTGATTCCTTGGCTCATACCGGAAACAACGGTTACAATTTCCACTGAAAAGATTTTCCAAAATGTTAATAAATTTTTTTGAAAAATCTGCTTTTTCAAACTCTTACAGCATTGATTGGATTTGCACCAAATTTTCCTTAAATCTTTGAAAGATGATAAAGTTCATGAGCTATTAAAAGCTTTTTGATGGACCAAACCGTTCATGCAGGGCTGTTTCTAGGCATTGGCGAACTAGGCATCAGCTGGGGAGAGGGGCGCCAATGCGCCAATCCCAATGGGATCACTAACAATGAGATCACTCTGACAGACAGGAGCACCAATAACGGAATCACCACCAATACACCAGCCATTTGGTGGCAATTTCATTAGTATCCTATATCGTACATATTAGGCGTCAGCTATTTCAAATTTTGTGGCTTAGCGTATCTTTACAAAGCATAGCATGTGTCATTGGCACCATGCCCTACAGCTACTTGAAAAGTTTGGGGACACTGCCAACTAGAGGTAAAAAATATTCAAGAATGCTTAAAGAAATGTTGATTATTTTTGCCTATTGTCCCGAGACTGGGTTCTTTACAATACTTGTTTGTGCCAAGTACAGGGAGACCATTTTTGCCAAGGTGGGCAATGCGTCCTGTCCACAATTTAATTCTTTTTCAAACTCTTAAAGTGTTCATTATATTTGCACCAAATTCTGCTCAGATCTTCTATGGATGATAAAGCCCATGGGCTAGAAAAGCTTTTTGATGGACCAAACCATCCTGGCAGGGCCGTTTCTAGGCATAGGGAAACTAGGTTGTCACCTAGGATGCCATCAGCTGGGGAAGGGGGTGCCAATGTGCTGATAGCAAAATCGTTGAGCAAGTTACCAATACGCCAGCCACTGAATGATCCTATTTCATTCATATTAGGCATCAGCTTTTTCAAATTTTGTTGTAAAATGCTATATTTTACATATGCACTGGCGTATCATCACGAAACATGGCATGTGTCATTGACACATTGCCCAGCAGCTACTTGAGAAGTTTGGGTCCAGGCTGTGGCACAGATTTGGCTTGAACATTGGGGGGGGGGGTACAGTGTGAAGAATTTGCAATTTTCCATTGATCATGTGGGGGGGTGTTGTTGTTTTGATTATTGGCACCAGTGTGCTGATCACCAATGATGAGATCGGTCTGAAAGACGGGAGCGCCAATAAGGAAATCACCGCTAATATGCTAGCCACCAAATGTATCTGGTACACTTGCCCAATAAACTTCTACTGTAAGATTGTTACAGAAAACACAATTTGTATTTGTTTTTACAAACTGAGGGACAAGATACAATAAGTTTATGTTATATCTATATTATTTTACAGATACTGTTGATACAGCTCAAGTTATATTGAACCCGGAATATTCCTCTTATATCCGCTTCAGTTTATGTGCCATTTATTTCTGAGTTAAAACATCTGCTATGCTGTTATGACTTCTTGTCTAAAAGATAAGTTACATGTTGAACTTTAAAATAGTCCATATTGCCCATAAATTGGCTTTTTATATCACAAACTAATGTTTTCACCCATAATGTATATCTGTGTAACAGATTAATGCTACGGCACCTTCTTTAGTGTATTTGAAGCTGAATCTGTGCTGGCTGGTGAAAGCTCAAAGAACATAACATCTGGCTTTAATAGTTGGGTGAGAGTGGGGTGGGTGCGAACAGGAAATGGATTATTACAACAGCGTCAAAAACAGGAAACGGACGTGGGACAGGAAGTTGTGACATTCTGGACTCAAAGGGTTAAAGTCGGAATCAATTTTGACAACAACGACATCAAACTCCAGATGTGATAGAGTCCCTTTAACGGTTAAAGAGTTTAGATTGAACTGTTGTGAATGAGTTTCTATCAGGGAGGGACATTTCACAACAGTTCTGAGTGTTGTTTGGAGGTTAAGGGAAGGTTATGTGGAGGTTATTGGTAAGGTTAATACTCTAGAGAAGTGCAGACCCATTTAAAGACATTAAACATCTACAGATCTGAATATTTCAGGGATTTATGTCCAGGAGGGAGACTGTTTTCATTGCATTCTCCACAAACTCTAAATGACCTTCAAAACGAATTAATTATCAGTATAAATATTTAACAGCTGAGAACATTGACATATACACTTATCAAGACTAATTAACAC
>NC_068277.1:1939940-1964940 GCF_025860055.1 Xyrauchen texanus | reverse complement strand
TTAACACGAGAGTACAATACTGAACTGATGCCGATTCATAGAAGCAAGAGCACGTCTGTGTGCGAGATGGAGCGAGGAACCGGACGGCGGGAAATAAATGATGTTCATTGAAAAGTCAAAAGAAGATCGCAATGTATGTAATTGTTACTCTATCAAATATTATTAATAAAACATATGAACTCATTGCATGGGCATTTTTTGCAAACATATTTGGAATTTCGGGGGTATTGTCAATTTCGGTGGCACAAGTAAAAGTACTATTATTTATTTATACTTAAAGAAGTAGAAAAATGTGACAAATGTACTCAAGTACTGTAACGAGAGTAGATGTAATTTGTTACTTTCCACCTCTGTGTACCAGTATTTAAATTGTCTCACCTCAGTTGTTTGCTACTTATCCGGTCTCACTGCAGCATGCTACGAGTGTTTTCTGCATTTGTTTGCTAAATATACCATATAAATATATCAACAGATAAATATATGTATTTGACAATTATGTTGATGTTGCTTTTATGATGCATTTTTGCTTATAATTTCACTAATAATAAACAGAATATAAAATATCACATATGATTATTTAGCGTCTGTGATTATCTTTCAATCGAGTCCACACACAAGATAATCAGATGTATAGATCATTAGATAATCCACATGAAGCACAATGTTACATATGACCACCAGGAGATGGCGCCAAATACATGACACAGACTCAATGATGCCTCAAATGACACAGAATGAAACTCATTCTGTGAAATCTCATGACTAAAATCATGTCTGCATGCTATGCAAACCTTTAGTCATTGTTGTGTTTGCATGTGTAATTAGTTCTTATGTACAATTATTATCTTTTATTTGTTTGGAGAAGTTTTTGGACACATTTTAAATTATATTTGTAATGTTATAACTTTAGTTTAGTACATTTAGCAACTTTCTTTTTTGTTATTTTGACCAAATGTCATTTTCTGCAAATAAATGCTCTAAATGACAATATTTGTATTTGGAATTTGGCAGAAATTTTGTCAGTAATTTATTAAATAAATGTTATACTCAAACACACACCAATAAATAATAAATCCAGAGAAATTGATCATTTTGCAGTGCTCTTAATTTTTTCCAGAGCTGTATAATGTCAAATCAGAAAAATAAGAGAAAAACAAATTGGCTCATTTTTCAACAGTTTCTTAGGCTGAGAGTCTCAAAATGTATCACAATATTTTATTAATTGTCGAGTTATAAGTTAATTTTGGTTATCCCCCTAAAAACACCTTCAGTGCTCAAAGGGTTAAAGCCTTAGACAAATCAGGATCAGGCACACATAGCTAACTTACGTCATTAGCTTAAATACACTATTCACGCACAGGTACACTTAGCGTGGCTAATTCACTAGATAAATAATCTCTGGATCAGGTGCACATTAGCGTTACACAGTATACACACACAGTGTTTTAGTGGGGAGATTTGGATTGTTGTAAGGTTTTGTTGTTTCAGGATCTTTATCTGTCTATTTGTGCAGCAGATCCAGTCAAGACAAACCTACTAATCTTTACAATACTTTTACATTTTATTCTGACGATGTTCACGACTGAATGAAAGTCAATCTTGATGAATGTCAGGCCTCTACGACAGCGACACGCGCTCCTCTTATACTCATTGAAAATGTGATTCTCGTCACAATTTGGATGTATGCTCTGTTAAATTAAGAAATTCTTATTAATCCTTTTCATCTACGACACATCATGGCTAGCATTAACACTTCTACACGTCGATTTTGAAAAATTATATTCATTTATTGAAACATGACATTTTTTTACCAAAATTATTCCTTAATTCAAATAACACTTCAAATGAAAACAGTGGTAAAAAAAAAACCAAATCTATTTAAATCCAAACATTTTATTCTCTCCAACGTCTTCCACCGGCACCTTTTGCAGTGACTTAATCACTGTATGACAACCGGAGGAAAAATACTAGTCAAAATTAATTCATAAATACAATAGTAAATATACAGTGATACCGGGGTCAAGCCAATTATCGGCACCATGAGCAGCTAAAGAAGCTTAGTGACATGTTTTTGGTTAGAGTCTGATGAACAGTGTATGAGGAGTTAGAAGTAAACTTTCAATCATAAAAAACAGATTTATTTTAAAAACAACTAAAAATAGCTAGTTCTTATAATTTTTGTCCAGTATGTGCAAATCGGACAAACGGCCTAGGACGAGTTTGAAAAAGTAGCTTTTTTGAAAATCTAAAATGACTGACATAGGAATGTTTCATATGGATGGACTCGCTATAACCCACTGAGTATAATGAGACCAATTTGGTGATTTTATGACAAATTGTTCAGAAGTTATAAGCAAACATTTGCTTTTTTCACATGTTGTGACCAGTAGGGGGCAGTGCGCCAAAATGCTGCAGGTAACCTCATGGCCAAATGTTGATGATACATACCAAGTTTTGTCCCAATCCCTCAAAGCGTTGCAGAGATTCAGCCTCAAGCTACATTTTGCGCATTCTTTGTCAAATTCGTTGAAGCGCCATTCAAAAACGGCATGTTTATACAAATTCTATGAATAACTTTTTTTGGCCAATTTTCATGCATATCGGACAAACGGCCTAGGACGTGTTCGAAAAATGCAAAAAAATGACGTCATATGGTGCAATCGAATCGTCATGAGCCAAGGAATCAGAGGAAATCACGGTTCAAAAGTTATTTACATAAACGTGAGTGAAAATTTGGGCAGTTGGTGGCGCTAAAGGGTTTGAGGTAGAGACGACAAATTTGCTGTGGAAACAGATCAGACTGTCCTCTATCTGTGTGCCAAATTTCATAACTTTCCCGCAAGCAGTTCTATGGGCTGCCATAGACTCAAGAGCAGAAGCGGAATAATAATAATAATAATAATAATAATAGGAAAACTAACGGAAACAGCGGCATATATTCTGTTTGTAGAGCGTCATATGAATGTTAGATAGATGTTTTACTCTGTTGGAGAAACAGCAAGTGTGTTCATGTGTATCTGCGAGTTGATATACAGAATGAAAACACTCAAACAGGAAGTGATGAATGAATGATTCATTGGAGGAGGGATTAAAGTGATGCTGTGGATGAATCGAGCTTCTACCCTGAGGCGAGAGCGCAAGCGTTGCGTACACTTTGCGTCAATCGTGCCATTCGACAGATTAATTCATTCATGGCTTTATGTGATGAAACTAATGTACTTATGTGATAAATACATCGATTTGTCACACTCACAGATGTGTATATCTATATGAAACATGAGTAATCATAAACATATAAAAATCCTGTAGAACTTTTAATAACAATAAACAATCCTTTTACAGCACTTATTAATTTTGGTTAGTTTTAATTTCAACGTACACTAATACATTTTTTTAATCACTTAAAACACATGCAAATACACATTTCAGGTATGTACAGTTTTCAAATTGACGACCCCAACCGGGAGAAAACAAACATACAAGAGCAAAACGAGAGAGAGAGGGAGAGAGGGAGGGAGAGAGAGAGAGAGAGAGAGAGAGAGAGAGAGAGGGTAACCTGTGCTGCAAGATCAAAGTGTCTTTTGAAGCCGATCTCTTTTCTGGCCTGAATTTCAGTTTAGTCCATTAAAGCTAGAAATGAAAGACTCACTTCCCATCAAACTAAACCAATCTGATAGATGAGACGACACGCGTGAATACACTGATTTCAGAGGGACGCCTCAAGAAGTTTCTAGAAGATGAGCGTGAGATCTAGGCCACGTACATTTTGTATATGTGATGCCTTTCTGTGTAGGTAGGCAGCTCACTATGTTTGGAACAGAGCTAAAGAGTGTGTGTGTGTGTGTGTGTGTGTGTGTGTGTGTGTGTGTGTGTGTGTGTGTGTGTGTGTGTGTGTTTATGGTTTGGGATGCTGCTTTTCAATTTGTCACTGTTACAAATAAGACTTGTCTGAAGTAGCTTTAAAAGTTTATACAGACATAACAGTTGACAGGTGCTGTTAGCATGTAGCTTGGCATTGCTAGGTGGTGATGCATGTGGCTAGAGTATGCTAGGATGTTGCTAGCATGTTTTAGGACTGGGCTTGGCATTTCTTTCATGTTTTAACATGTTGCCAGTATGTTTTAACACTTATCTAGGCCTTGCTAGCATATGTTATCCCATGTTTTAGCACTTAGCCAGACATTGCTACCATATTTTAGCATGTTTTAACACTAAGCTATGCCTTGCTAGCATGTTTAACATGTTGCTAGCATGTTTTAACACTTAGCTTGGCATTTATAGCATGCTTTATCAAGTTGTTAGCATGTGTTAACACTTAGCTTGGCATTTCTAACATGTTTTAACATGTTGTTAACACGTTTTATTACTTACGTTAGCAACATGCTAAAACATGCAAACAATGTCTAGCTGTTTTAGCATTTAACTAGTCATTGCTATAATGTTTTAACACATGGCCAGGCACTTTTAGCATGTTTTAGCACTTCGCTTGGCATTGCTAACATGTTTTAACATGATGTTTGCATGTTTTAGCACCTAGCTAGTCATTACTTAAATGTTTTAGCTATTGGCTAGCTAGGCACTATTAGCATGTTTTAGCATTTTGTCAGCATATATTTCCTTACTTGAATCAAACAAACTGATTCTGCACAATAACAGCGGCATTTAGAGGCAAATACGAGCAGTGCTTGTGGTGGTCAGTAGATATTGTGACTATTAATTACAATTATTATGAAAACAAATGCACATCTGCCCAATAAACAAAGTTTTAGTGAAACATATTCAAATTATTTCACTAATTGCAGTGAAGGGATAAAGTTAAAGTTTGTTAGTGAAAAAGTGTAATTGTGTCAAATCTCATTTGTGTTTTTGTACCGCCCTTTCAATATTTAATCCTGATCAACAATTCAATCTTCACTAGTTAAAATGGAATAACTACGATTGAAAGTTTTTTATATCAGTATTTATGTTTGCACTAGTAAAAACATGAATTCTTGATATCAAATATATGTCATTACTCGCAGAAATACACAGGTGTAGATTTTGTCCGCATCTAATTAATTCAAAAATACGTAACAAATGCAATTCTCAATAAAATGTTTTCATTTACTGTGTTCAAAGTCATTTTGATATTTTTTCTGGGTTTTAAAGTAAAAATAATGTGCCAAAACGCACTATAAAAATAAAATCATTAGGTGTTATCATATGGTGCGATTACATACAACACAAAGCGAGCATTTCGCACGGCGCGATTACATACAAACTCAATGCAAAGATGTGAATAGAAGCGCAGTGCGAATGAAGCAAATGACGTGACTCGAACATGCGAAATCGCTTCATTCGCGCAAGTTATTTTTCAACTCGAGCGAGAAATTTGTATGCCGCGTTGTCGCGAAAGCCTATCAGCATTGAGGTTGTCCGGACGTCAATGACATGCTGACGTAGTAGCAGATGAAATCTGGAAAAATGGATGAAGACATTGTTGTAGCGGTGTGTGGGCACCTGGAATTGTATGACACAACGTCATACATGTACAGAGGACGAAAAAAGACATGGCTTGGAGGAAAGTGAGCGAGGAAGTTGCACTACCTGGTCAATTCAGAAAATATGCGCATCTACTTGATTCACTTTGACCCCGTTTCATCTGCCCAACTGTCAGATATAATTTTGTTAATGAAACCTACTAATTCTTCCATTGATGTCATACATCATGGCTTCTCAATGTTTTTATTTCTGTTGCCCCATTATGTTGGCCATAATCATCAGTTCTAGGAGAAATGGAGTATTTAACATGCTGTGGTTCAGCCTCTGCTGAAAAAAACCTCATCTTGACTACAGATTTTAAGAACTACAGGCCTGTTTCAAAATGGCCTTTTCTGTCCAAAATCTTGGAAAAGGTGTTTTATTCGCAGCTCTACTCTTATCTGACCACCTTCAACATATTTGACACATTTCACTCAGGCTTTAGGGCACTGCATAGTACTGAGACTGCACTATTAAAGGTGACCAATGACAATTTAGTCTCCCTGGATTCTGGCAACGGGGCCTTTTGAATCCTTCTAGACCTCAAGATCGATCACTCCATTCTTTTACATCGTCTTGAGAAGGTGGTTGGCATCCAGGGAGTGGCATTAAACTGGTTTTCCTCTTATCTTAAGGAAAGAACATTTTCTATCAGTATTAATAATTACTCATCCTCAATTCTGCTCACATGTGGCGTCCCACAAGGCTCCATGTTGGGTCCTTTTTTCTCTTTATATGCTTCCTTTAGGCTCTATCTTTCAGAAGTACAGCTTTACTAGCATTGTTATGCTGATGACACACAAGTTTACCTTCCTGTCTGGTCTAACGACTGTTGTTCCATCAGTAATCTCAGCTCCTGTCTTGAGTGACTCATGCTCTTATTACATCCCGGCTGGATTTCTGCAATGCCTTATATGTGGGTCTGTCTCAATCATCTTTCTCACGTCTGCAAGTAGTACAAAATGCAGCAGATAGACTACTAATGGGTACCAAGAAAAGAGCATATCACCCCTGCTTCCTTACATTGGCTTCCAGTTAGTTACAGAGTTTAATTTAAGGTTCTGCTGTATGTTTATAAGGCCTTGCATGGTTTAGCCTCTTCGATCATCAAATCAGTTACTCCTCTCTGTTCCTCGATCCCGTTTGAAAACGAAAGGTGATCGGGCGTTTGTGTTTGCGGACTCCAGGTTGTTCTTCCTCATTGCCCATATTTAAATCTGGATTGAAGACACTTTTTTTCTCTTTAGCCTATAATGTTGATTGAGAATTATAGGAGTTTTATGTGTAGGTTTTACAATGTTTTATAGTTTAATCTTTTTAACATTTTAGAAGTTCTATTTAATTCTGTTAATAATGTTTGTAAAAGTTGTACAGCACTTTGGTTACAAAATGTGTTGTTTTTAAGTGTGCTTTATAAATAAACTTGAACTTCATTCCAGCTATTGGTTGAACTTTACTATGAACCAAGTTGTAGAAGCCTCTCCTCCTGTCCTTTTCCGGAAGAGAAGCGGGAATACTCGCGGGTTCACGTCACGGAGTTTAAACACACATTTATAATCCAGTGGTCAAACTCGCGCGAGCAATGCGAGGCGAAACTTTTCTTCACGTTTTTTGTGAACAAAGTTATTATTTACTCTCAATTTTTTTTCTCCTCAAGTTGCAACACATGAGAACTAATTTTTTTTTTTGCTTGCTATCTTAAAGTTAGCATGCGGTACCAATTTGGTACCATGGTAACTGATAGCGGCATCTGGTGGCCAAGGTTGGTACCGCACGCTAATTGTAAACTAGCAAAATAAATAAATAAATAAATAAATAAAAAATCTCATGTGTTGCCTCTTGAGGAGAAAAAAACAAGACAAAAACTTTTAGAGAAAAATAAAATTTTTCTCTAAAATATTTTCTCTAAAATAAATAAAATTATTTATTTTTATAAAATAAAATAATGTGGTGCAACATACATGTTGTTAGAAATGTTGTTGTCATGTGACACAGCCACAGCACGTTTTGACATGTTTAATGAATCTGTCTCATTTGCTTTGCAAACGTTTAAAAAACAAATAAACAAAAAAAAAACATTATTAACTTACATTTTTTTATATGGTTTTCCCTTTGATGACGTCTCTAAATGTCCCCAATAAGAAGTGTATAATATACTCTCTCTCAGTCCGTCTCCCTTTCTGTGAATCTCTTATTTGTCTTCCCGATCACTCATCTTTTAATTAACGCTCTCAATGCTTTAAGCTAATGATAGAAGACTTTAATTAGATTAGAATTAATTACAGAGTTTCATCTGTACAAATGCCACCACAGGGACAATAGATAGCACGAGATTAAACAAGATACAGAGATTGAAGAATATTTTCAGTAATCTTGATAATCTGAAGTGATTTGTGTTTAAGTTAATCAGTAATATATCACAAGAAATACTTTCTCAGCATTGCTGGATGCAAACGTCTTGATTTGTGTTCATTTGAAATAGTGTTCGTTGGTTTATGAAAGTCAGAAGTCTTCGTACAAGAACACTTGTTAATGTTTTAAGATTTAGTTAATCTTAGTTTGACATGAGAGCGACTGATCTGTGATCTGAGGAGAAAACAAGAGATCACGACCACAAACGAGGAATATGTTTGTTAACTGAGATTCTTTTAATCTCATCGCTCTGAGAACTCTTGTCTGGATGTCTGTCAGAACAAATGAGTCCAGAAATAACTCAATTTAAAGTACTTTATTGGCATGATTGTGTTTACATATAATATTGCCAAAGCATTAATACACAAAACAGATAATGACAAGACAAATAATAAAATAGTAACAAATATCAATAAAAATAGAATTAAAATATGCCAAATGAGGGACCAAGACAATGAGGGGTTGAGAGCAAGTCTCAGTCTCAGGGTTCAGTGTCTTGCCCAAGGACACTTCAGCACGTGGAGTCACGTGGGTCGAACCGCCAACCCTGCGATTAGCGGCCGACCCGCTCTACCACCTGAGCCACAGCCGCCCCTCCAGATGGAGCCAGACCTTTTGAATAGAATTCAAAATCCAGATTTCCATAAATTTCTGTAGTGATAGAACAGGGCACTGATGTATTTATCTTTGTGCTGTCAAATACAGACCCAGAACGGATGAAGTATTTGTTAAACTGACTGACCATAACGGCTTTATCCTTTATTTCCTCTGAGCAGGACGTGTTCAGTGAGGCTTGAACATGTGTACCTGACAAAGTTTGAATTCATTTCCATAATTGTGAGCGGTTATTTAGTTTCTCTGTAACTGACTTGAGATCCAACTCTGAATTAAGGTACACTTGTTCCTAAGGGTTCTAAAGGTAGTCCAATCACAGAGGAGTTTGGGCCCATGAGTTACTCCTTAAACGAATTAGCTCTGAAAGACTGAAAGAGGGATCGTCCTTACCACTGATCCTAAACTTCTTAATGGGAACGTGTTTCACGTGTTGTTCCAACCCCGTTGGACTTGTGATCAGTTATGAGACACATGGGATCCAATGGCGTTTGGCTTTATTGATGCCACACTGACCCCGTTTCCACCTGGTATTAAGATGCATTTTGGTGATACGATCACATGTGACTACATCGCATTTGAGGCGTAAATGCTAATCCATCCTGTATGCGTCCTGGCAGTAGCGAAGCACCACCCCTCACCTGTCAATCAACAGCTGCGCTAAAACGAATGGCTTTAAAAGGAAATAACCGTCCGATCTGAAAATGGAGACAAACAGCGTCTCACCTGACCACATGTGGTCGGATCACCCGAGACGCATCGTAATACGAGGTGGAAACGAGGCCCAAACGAGCTTTATTGAGAAACAACAGCAGTGAAATAGCAAATGAAAACTCCATATTCACACAGTTCTCACATAGTCTGGGGACTTTAGAAAAGAAAGAAAACGATGAGAACGATTGCTGTATGCAATAAATATATGCAACAAACTGATATTTGAATGTTTAAACTATCGGCATCGGCCGCAGCTCTTTATATCACAGCTCCTGAGGGATTATGGGATTGTAAAGTCTCATCCGTGTATTTCTCGCTTACTGTTTGATGAATACTACTCTACTGGAATACTGTTTTTACGTTTGGATTAGAGGTCGACCGATATGTCTGCCGATTAATTGGGGCCTATAGTTACATTTTTTAACTATCGACTATCAGAAAAAATAAACTCTGACGGTTTCTGATTATTTTTGGTTTAATTTCTCCGTGGCCGGCTCAGGAGGGTTCTACAGTCTGAACTTCTTGGTTCAAAAACATAACAGCACCCTCTAGAGGTGAAAACAATCACTGACTCCTCATGGAGTTTGTTGTGCAACGTGACTCGGGTATTTATAGAGACAGGTGCTTCAAAAGTCGGTTTAAAACATTGAAAGAGAAAAGATCTGACATCCGTCCTGATTCTGCTGGACCTTTCTGCAGTCTTTGACATCAGATCCTCCTCTCCACCCTCTCCTCGCTGGGCATGACTGGTTTAACAGCACTGGTTTATCTCTCAGATAGGTCCTTCAAGGTAGCCTAGAGAGGTGGGGTATCCCAGACACATCAGTTATTTACTGGGGTACCGCAGGGCTCAGTGCTTGGGCCACTTCTCTTCTCTATATACACACTGAGACACTTTTGAAGTTAATAAACCTTTTCAATGCAGCATTAGATGATTGGCTCATGATGTATTATTCCTCTTTTGTAAGTCGCTTTAGATGAAAGCATCTGCCAATGTAAATGTAAACGCAGAGATATGTATACAATACATGTTATTATTATTGTCATGGTACAATAACGCTACAATAACTTTTTTATAGTAGCGATGAAGCATTCAGTCGCTATTTGTCTTTGTAAGGCAGTGAACAACAAACACATCTGACCGTAATATTTTAATTAAAACTTTCATTCATTTCAGCCATATGGGGTTGGAACAACATGAGGGTGAGGAAAGCTTGAGTGGAGACTCAAGAGTAAAATGACACCTCTGTTATAACAAAAGATAGAGCTCTAGTGGCTAATGACAAACTTTAAATGGCTCGCAGTAAAACTGTGACTGGTTTGATCAGTTTGTGCTGTTTCACTTCATCTGTGGCTGAGAAACTGAAAGTAAATGAGCTCTGCTGCCTGAAAACACACAATGAATCCACATACATGCTCATTTCACATGCTTTGTTATATAGAAAACACTCTCAGACAAACACACACGGATAAAAACGTATAAAATATATATATTAAATACTATAGAGCCGCTTAGTGGACATACAGAGCTCCGCTAGTATACATAAAGACTGCAAAATACAGAAATAATTGTCTTCTCTTGTTTTAAGAATGATGTGCACAGTAATAAAAATGCCTGTGCTGCATTTTCACAATGTTTCTCTGGCGTCTCTACAATCCTGCAAACAAAGAGCATTTCCCGTCACACAGCAGAGCTGCATGTTAAGCAACACATAAAACACGGGACACATTTGTGTCTCACACAGATCAGTCCTCTGAGAGATGCAGAGCCTGATAAACAGAAGATAACGGGATCTGTTTTGATTCAAGCGGTTATCGTGACATGTCGTACCTCTCTATATCACCCTGCAGCTATTGCCTGGTTGCCCACTATAGCTAAGCAGGGTTGAGCCTGGCTAGTACCTGGATGGGAGACCTCCTGGTGAAAATCAAGGTTTCTGTTGGAAGTGGTATTAGGGAGGCCAGCAGGGGGTGCTCACCCTGTGGTCTGTGTGGGGTCCTAATGCCCCAGTATAGTGACGGGGACACTATACTGTAAAAAAAAAAAGCACCGTCTTTCGGATGAGCTGTTAAACTGAGGTCTTGACTCTCTGTGGTCATTAAAAATCCTAATTCTCGTAAAGAGTAGGGGTTTAACCCTGGTGTCCTGGCCAAATTCCCCCCCATTGGCCCCTATATATCATGGCCTCCTTATAATCTCCATCCCTGATATTGGCTACATCAATCTACCATCTCCTCTCTGCCAATAGCTAGCAGGTCATGTTTGTAAATGAGAAGTGGTTCTCAAACAGTTTACCTGGATAAATAAAGGTTAAATAAAAAAAAATAAAAAAATCTATCCTAACTAAACACCCGGCTCAAGTGTTGCACAGTCAAGCTTAAATATAGCAAAAATTCCCTAAATATCAATCTGCCAATGATATTGAAATATTGAAACTAGCTTAAATATCTAGACACTTCAAATATAAATGGATCATATAAAAAGCACTTTGTACAATTATTTATATTTTATTTACTTTAAGAAATATATTTGTAAATATAATTATAACATTTTAAAAATATACAGATTATTTAGTAAAATATTACATATACTGTATATAATAAAATATTTGAAATTTGCTTACTATAAAAATATTATATTTCATAGAATTTAATATTGCTTATAAAATATTTTATAATTATTTCATGATAAAATATGAACATACTATATATAATAAAACAAGATTTATTCTCTTAAAACAAGTCCAAATTCCTTGTATGAATTTTGTTTATGTAAATGTTTCTTCTTTTAAAGATGTTTAGATGTTTACTGAAAAACAAAAATATGTAATTACATAATGATTTTATATTTTATTTCATATTATTTATTAATGAACAAATATATAAAATGATTTACAATAATTAAAAGAATATTTAATTTAATATTAATATTTAATATATTTAATGTTTAAAATATTATTTATATTTGATATAATTGTATATTGTTTATAAAAATACTATATAAATGATTTAATAATCAAATATTAACATACTGTGTAAAATAAAACAAATGTATTTGTAAAAATATTGATAATAAAAGATTAATAATGAAAATAATGCAATACATATAAAATATTATATAGAATTATATGCAATACATTAAACATTAAGTATTCTGTATATAATAATAATACAGTATATGAGATTCATTCTCTGATAAAAAGTCAATTTGCCATCTTATAATATTTTAAGGATTTTTGGATATGTTTGGATAAGACAAAAATATGCAATACATTATTTTTATTTTATAATATTATTGTTTATAAAAATACTACATAAATTATTTAATAATGAAATATTTACATACTGTATATAATAAACATTTCAGATTAATTATCTGAAAAATATATTTTAAAGATGTTAATTATGGTTCCTGAAAAATGAGACAAAAAATATGTAATAAATTATTTATATTTTTTTAAAAATAATATTGATTATAAAAATACTATATAGATTATTTAATCATAAAATATTTACATATTGAATATAATAAAACATTTCAAATTAATTATCTGGAAAATATCTTTTTTTTTAAAGATGTTTAGATAATGTTAACTGAAAAATGAGACAAAAATATGAAATAATTGTTTTAGAATTTATATAATTTTATATGATTGATTCATGAACAAATACTACATAAAATTATTTACAATAATTTAAAAATAATTTAATGATAAAATATTACGTATATACAGTATATAATAATAAAATATTATATATATATAAATAATTTCTATGAATTTGGCCTCTTATGTATTTGGTATTAAGGATGTCTGGATAAGTTTACAGAAGATCAAGACAATAATATATAAATAGCGATGACGGGCCCAAGCACCATGGGTCCACTTCCACCTGGTGGCTTTCGGAAAACAATGAAAGGTGGACACATACATTTGACATTATTCCAAACCATTTTGAAGCAATCTGAGTAAATATAAGAGGACTATTTTATAGTCTGTTGTAAGAGCCACACTTCCTGCTGCCTGGTGGTGGCGTTATAACCATGACCCAAAATAGTCACATCCATGTGATTAGCCCCATGCCTAAACATACCTCTCAAATTTGAACTAAATCACACATTACACACATGTATTAATTTATTGCTTCATCTAGTGACATAAACCAACTCTTGTATGATTTATGGTAGAAAAAATATCATATGTTTGTTGAAAATGAAAATAATCGCTGGCTCCAACTGCTAACAGCACTTACATTGTAAGCAGTTATTTTAGAAGTTATTATATTTCTAATCTTGTAAACATCTTATACAATGCTGTGCATTGATTGAGCAGAATTAACACCCAGACACTTTTAGGGCAGAAAAAAAACAAGCATTGCTTGCCCCCTAATAATAATCCTTAGAAGATCAATAGGGTCTCCGTACTTTCAGTGCTTGGGCCCTAAATACTGATTGAGAATGTGAGTTTCCCCTTTATATCTCAGATTTCTGTTTATCTGTTTAGTTTATATATCTGTTTGCACTGTAACAGAGAAGTTTATGCCGCTGCCGTTCCACGCATCAGAACTTCAAACGCATCGCTGTCAGTGTGGCATGTCCGAGGAGCGTTCCCGCTGCAATGTGCAATGGAGCGTTTGAGTGACAGAAGCGAGGGCAGAAGGAAATATTGTCATTTGACCTTCCTCGACCTCATCTGAATACAAGTATAACTATGCTGTCATCAAAGTATCACTCTTGAACGCTAAGGAACGTGAAATGATGTCTGTGCAGCAGATAGCTGTGACCTTCATATCAGATTGGAGAGAAGACTCATCATTACAACAGATGATTTCACCACACATCTGGAACATTCCTACTGATCACGTTCCTGAACCTCAGCTGCAAACGCCATGTGACAAACAGTGTGATTAAAGTGTAAAGTGACGAAGTTATGGATGCTAACATGCTAAATGCTGCTTGATGGGACGCTAATTGTCATGGGCGGCTGTTATCACAGTGATGCACTCTTCTTAGAGAGTGTTATTCATAGTAAAGACAGAGTACAAGACACACACACACACACACACACACACACTCCTCCTGCGACATCCACGTGGCATGCTACACCTGCATGAGACACGCTCATGCTAATCACTGGCGATTTAAAGTGCTTAAAGTCTCCATGAAACTGAATTCACAACCCATTTAACTTTCAATGGTTTCAGTATGGATCAGTATGTTCACCACGTTGGTGTTCATTGCATTTGTTAACATGTTCAATGTTCATGTTAAATCAGTGTTTGTCAGATCTTTGGATTGTCAGAGCATTCTGGTAACAACAAACATTGTTTTCCAGCAAACTCTGACTTAATCCTGAACTATTTCCATTGCCATGAGGGTAACATCCCTGCCAACGCCATAGAAAACAAACACGCGTGGTGCAACCGTATTGGTCGAGCACGATTAACCCTTTAAACTCTGAACGTGTTTTTAAAGATTTTCTCTTTCAGTGGCATAACCAAAATTAAAGGCTTATAACCTGACAACAAAAAACCAAGGAGGGTCAAGTGTTGGTTTCATTGTAAAGACTTTTCAAATGTTTTAATGATATAGATTATGATAAATTCTGAGACTCTCAACCTATGAAACTGCTGTAAAATCACACCAAAAAATTTAGCCCAAAATGAACATTTTTCTTTATTTTTCATATTTGACATTAGGGCCTATATATCTCTGGGTGTAAATAAGGTGGGTCCGAAAAAAATATTTTGTTCCCAATCATGCCATCTGTATCTGAGAAACATTTTGTGTTGATACGACAAATCAATCAAAAGTTACAACATTACAAATATAATTGATCCTAGTGTCCAAAAACATCTCCAAACAAATAAAAGATAATAATTGTACATAAGAACTAATTACACATGCAAACACAACAATGACTAAAGGTTTGCATAGCATGCAGACATGATTTTAGTCATGAGATTTCACAGAATGAGTTTCATTCTGTGTCATTTGAGTCATCATTGAGTCTGTGTCGTGTATTTGGCGCCATCTCCTGGTGGCCATATGTAACATTGTGCTTCATGTGGATTATCTAATGATCTATACATCTGATTATCTTAATATATACTTGTTCAGTTTTGGTCATAATGTCTACATGCATTGGAAAGTAGAGTTTCTAATCTTTCAAATAAAACCTATTTTGTGTTGGACAAGACTGTAATTATTCATATTTCGACAATATTTTTTTCTGAGCTTAAATGGTTAATCACATTTGTTTTTTGGTCAAAGATCAACTTCACTGCAAAAAATATGTGTATTTGTGTCTTAATTTCCAACAAAAATATATAAAAAAATATTAAATCCTTAAAAAAAAAATCAGAAAGCTGTTTTGAAAAAGTGTCTTTTTGCAATTCTGATGCTAGTGTCACAGAAATGACATCAGCTTTACCTTTGTGAGATTTCTCTGCAAACAAGACTTGATATCTAATAATAATAATAATAATACTGTAATGGCGTCTCGTTTCTTCTAATTCTTCTACCACCTTAAGTCAGTCTTAATACAACCAGTATTTGAAACATGAACAAACCAAACGGTCTTCTTTTTAAATGTTTACTTATTTAACAAAAAAGGTACACATACATGGTACGCACGGTCAAAAAACTGTGTTGCTTCCAACATTTCTAACTTCAAACTAAAAAACTACATCACATCATACGCTATGACGTAATACTACCTGATTGGAAGCTCAAACACTGAAATGTTATCAAACCTAAGCATTACTAAATTATGGACTTTATACCAATACATTTCTAATGAATTTTCAAGAAATAGTTTCCCTTTTTTAACACTTAACTGTTTTTAAATTAAACTATTACTTTAGATGAACTAATTCTTATTTGGCTCTTACATTACCCGGCCCCTAATTGGTTAGGCAAGAGGACTAAGCAATTATAACTTAAACACTGAGAGCCAAACAGTTTCTAATTGTCCATATACTATCAACTTGTTTCTTCTCTTTTCACTCTTCTGACATCGCCTCTTCCAACAAGCACAGTTTGTTTACAGGTCTTTCCAGAGTGTTAGTCTTGGTCTTTATCTTCACTCTTCGTACTGTTCCATTGGAGTCCGGCAACGTTTCAACTACTTTTCCCATGAGCCAGGAGTTCCGTGGGGAAGAACTGTCCACTAGTAGCACAACATCTCCCGTCATGAAGTTTCTTCTTGGCTTCAGCCATTTCTGGCACTCCTAAAGAATTGGAAGGTATTCACGTGTCCATCTAGTCCAAAATAAATCCACAAGATATTGGACTTGCTTCCATCTCTTTCTTGTGTACATGTCATCTTTGCTGAAAATCCCTGGAGGCATGTTGGGTTGAGATTTCAACAGCAATAAGTGATTGGGTGTTAGAGGTTCTATGTCATTCACATCATCTGAAACAGTTGTAAGAGGCCTGCCGTTGATGATGCTTTCAACCTCGCACATTATTGTCAGAAGACAATCATCGCTCACTGCCTGCTCTTTCAAAAGGGAGTTAAGGATTCTTCGCACAGTCCTAATTTGTCTTTCCCAAACCCCGCCTTGGTGCGAAGCGGCCGGGCTGTTGAATATCCACTTTATTCCATTTGGCTGCAAGGCTTTTTCAATCTTGTCATTATCCAGCTGTTGAATGGCTTCTCTCAACTCTCTTTCAGCGGCCACAAAATTTGTGCCGTTGTCAGAACGCATGATGGTGACTTGACCTCTTCTACACATAAAGCGACGAATTGCATTAATGCAGGAGTCTGTGTCGAGGCTATTCGCAACTTCGATGTGCACCGGTCTGAGTGTGAGGCAAGTGAACATCACGCCGTACCTTTTGACTGTTCCCCGGCCCCGCTTGGTGTCAAACGGCCAGAAGAAATCAACGCCGGTGTTTCATTCATTGAATGTCACTGGTGACAATGAATGTCACCAGTGACATTCATTGTTCAGCAAGAAGTCCGGCCCATTGATCCATATACCTCCTTGGACCAAACTCTTAGCTTTCAGGCCCCTGCTGGCTTGATCTGCAGGATTTTCCATTGTTCTGACATACTTCCATTGCGATGGCTTGGTTGCTTCTCGGATCAACGAGATTCTGTTCGCAACAAATGTTTTAAAACGAGCAGTTTCACTCTCAATATATCTGAGCACTGTAGTGCTGTCTGTCCAGAAAATAGATCGTTGCAGTGGAACTTGAAGCTCTTGATGTAACATCTTGTCTATTTTAACAGCGACAACTGCTGCAGTCAACTCCAGTCTGGGGATGGTGACTAGTTTGAGTGGGGCCACTCTTGACTTCCCCATGAGGAATGCACAACGCTTCTCACCTTGGCTATTCTCTAGCAGCAGATAAGACACTGTGCCGTATGCAGACTCTGAAGCGTCTGAAAAATGATGTAACTGTGCTGCTGCAGTGCATCCAAAATCTGTAGGCTTCAAACACCTGCTCACATGGAAGGTAGAGAGATGACTGACGTCTTTGATCCATCTTTTCCAATCTTCAGCGTGTTTTCCGCCAATATTCTCATCCCATCCGTATTTTTCTTTACAAAGATCTTTCAACAGAAGTTTAGCGGGCAAGATGACTGGAGTCAGAAAGCCAAGTGAGTCGTAGATGGAATTTACGACTGATAAAATGCCTCTTCTGGTCATCGGCTTGTCTTGCAGCTTCATACTGTAGGTGAAAGTATCAGTTTCTGTGTCCCACTGTACACCGAGGGTCCTCTCGACCGGCAAAGCATCATGTCTTAGATCCAGGTCTTTCACTTCACTGGCTCTATGCACTTCAGGGATTGACATTAACACTTTCCTGCTATTGCTCATCCACTTTGTTAAAGTGAAGCCTCCGCTGGCACACAGGGTCCGAAGATCTCTAGCTAAGGTCACCGCATCTTCTTCTTTAGCTACACTCTTCAGACAGTCATCCACGTAGAAGTTGTGCAGGACTGTCTGGACAGTTTCTGGAGATGCATCAACCCTGTTATCTTCAGCAGTTCTTTTCAGTGCATATGAGGCAACACTTGGTGAGGAAGTGGCTCCGAAGAGGTGCACGGTCATTCGGAATTCCTCCATAGGCTCGTTAAACTTGCCGTTGGGCCACCAAAGAAAATGGAGTAGGTCTGCGTCACGTTCTGGTACCTTGACCTGATAAAACATCGACTCGATGTCCGCCATTATAGCTACTGGCTCCTCACGAAATCTTAAAAGGACACCAACTAACGTGTTGGTCAAGTCAGGTCCTTGGAGCAGCTCACTATTCAGAGACCTATCCTGAAACGAAGCTGTGCAGTCGAAGACCACCCGCAGCTTTCTTTTCTTCGGGTGATACACCCCGTGATGTGGTATGTAAAACAGCCTGTTGCTGTCCAGGTTCAGCTGTTGGAATGGAACTTGGACAGCGTAACCTTTGCCAATTATAGTCTCCATAAAGCCCTTGTACTCTTCAAAGAATTCAGGATTCTTCTTGAACTTTCTGAGCAAACAGGCTATGCGCTGTTCCGCCACACAACGGTTATTAGGCATTTGGAGCTTCTCGTTCCTGATTGGCAGTCCAATGCTGTAATGCCCGTTCTCAAAAATTGCCGTTTTCTGCACAAACTGCAAAAACTGTTTGTCTTCATGAGACATCTCCTCTCGGTCATCGTAGTTACGCTCTGGAAAATCAATGTTATACTGTTGAACCAGCAGCTTCTCAATCTCCATCACAGAGATTCTGTTTACTGAAAACGTAGGTGTTTCATTCATTGCATCATCCAGTTCCTTTCTTACAGGCCCATTGACAACCCAGCCAATGGCAGTCTTCACGGCATAAGGGCCTCCATCCTCAGCATTAATAACGTGCCATGGCTCCATTGTTCTTGAACAGTTAGCTCCAATAAGCAGACCTACATCCGCTGCTATCTCTGGCAAGCGTACTTCATTGAGATAAGGCCACTTCTGGATATCTGACTGTTTAGGTATGTTCTCGGTGTGAACAGGTATGCTGCTATGAGTGAACACCTTAGGTAGCTCAATGAACTTGGTGTCTTCCAGCCCACACACTTCCAGGTCTGATATGACGAAACTATTCATGAGCTTCTGTTCTCCTGGTTTGTCTTGACCCATGGTGCTAAGAAGTATTCGTGTCAGTTTCCCTTTAATGTTCAGTTTCTTTTGCAGGTCCTTTGTGCAGAACGTTGCTGTGCTTCCCGGGTCCAGAAAGGCGTATGTTTCAACACATTTGTCACTCTTTTTCGACTTGATCTTCACCAGTACTATTGACAGCACACATTTCGCTTCTCCGGCCCCCGTGAGGCTACAGGACTCTTGCAGAATAGCAACTTGAGCACACGATACTTCACTTCCATGACGACCATCTTTCTTTTCAGGTGAGACAGAACCTTCTTCTTTTATTATGTGCAGAATGTCTGGATGCTTTAAAGCACATTCTTTACACTCAATTCTTCTTTTGCAGAATTTGCTAAGATGACCCGAAACTAAGCATCCAAAACATAAGCCCTTCAGTTTTAAGAAATCCACACGCTCTTTATGTGGTTGATCTTTGATTTTGCTACATGAGGCAAGGGTATGAGGTTGCTGGCAGTACAAACACGGCTTCTCAAAGGCACTCACAGTTTTACTTGCGTTCGCTGGTTTAACATGTGTTTCTTGAGGCCCTTTGGTTTCGGTGGAAACATTGATCGTGAAACTGCTTCCACGGACCTCTTTCCTTCCATAATACTTATCTTTATGGTCAATCTTTCCATAGAGGTTGGGCGGCTGTCTGAAATATTACCAAAGAGGGGATCCATCGCTATTCTAGCTTGGCGGTCTATGTAGCTCACCAAATCAGCAAACTTTGCTCTCCTGCCTCTTCGCTCTTTCATGTCATAAGCTTCAGCACGCCAACGTTCCCTCATTTTGTACGGTAGCTTAGACACCACTGTCCGTAAGTTGGTTGGGTTGTCCATCTCCTCTAAGAATTCGATGTCTTCCATAGTATTGCGACATCCAATCAAAAACATTGCAAAGGCGTTCAATGCTTTCCCATCATCAGACTTCACTTGAGGCCATTTGAGTGCTTTGTCAATGTACGCACTGGCAATCCGTAATTCATCCCCATAGTGCTTATGAAGTAATCGCTTTGCCTCGCAGTAACCTTTGTTAGGTGTCATATGAGCACAGCTGCGAACAAGCTCTTGAGGTTCACCGGCCGTAAATTGTTCCAAGAAGTACAATTTATCTTGATCATTGCTGGTTTTCTGCTCTATTGCGTGCTCAAATGCCCTCATGAAAGATTTGTATTGTAGCGCATCACCCTTGAACACAGGAATGTCTTTTGTTGGTAGATGAGATAGCTGCTGTTGTTTTACAAGTAACTCAGTGATTACATTCTGTTTTTGCATAACCGCTAGTATGTCATCACCTCTGTTAGCTTGAGCATTAGGCAAATAATTGGAGACTGATTGTGGCTGTTGTAGTATTCGGGAGTGCCGCGTTTGTGGTTGAACATGAATGTTCGTATTAGCTTGTTGTGGGAGCATAATGCTAGTTCTTTCCTTCACATGTCCACCTCGTGGCTTTTGTGCTGTTGCGTAGCTACTCAAATCATCTTCAGATCTCTCATATTCTTTAAGCACCCTTAATTTTGCTTTGCTCTCAGCTAACGCAGTTTCCAACTCTAACTCATCCTTTTCAGCTTTGATTCTAGCTGCTTCAAACTCAAGCTGTTGCATTTTCTTTAGTGCTGCAGCACGTTCGAGCAGGGCTGCATGTTCTGCTTCCTGTCTAGCTCTTGTTGACGATACTCGTGATGCAGCTGAAGTTCGACTTACTTGTGATCCACGTTGGCTTGCATGTGCAACATCGCTGACCCCTACCTGTGAAACGCTGTCATTTGATTTAACAGTTTCTTGCAAATAATCAACCACATTATTTTCTTCTTGCAGTACATTTTTCACTGTCAGTATGGGTTCATGCTTAGTTGCAATCCACTTTTTAGTCATTTTCATAAATCCTCTAATTGTTGCCATTTTAAGTTCGACCCAGTTCTCTTGATCAAATGTTTTTTCATCTTCAGTCAAAAGATTTGCAACTTTGTTGTTGAGACGGTTAAACACATTTAGTGACGTTGCAAAATCATTTTCCATCATATTTTTCACCATTTGTAAATTTTGAGCATCACTCATCATTGTCTCTAACTCTTTTCTTTTGCTTGTCAGAGTTCCTAATGTTCGTCTCCTCAGTGCAATGCACCTCTGCAATCTCACCTTCCCTGTTCGATTGTATCCTCGATACATCTATGTTCACCTTCCTCAGCCATCTTACAAATTGCAGAGTTAATTCTTTAGTTGTAAGCATGCAAACGGAGCACTTTCTTCAGACAATTTTTTCTTAATAAACCGAGTGCAAAACAACTTCTTAAAGATCGCCACACCTCCGCATTGACTGAATCAAGCTTGCTATCAGCATACGTTTTATGCAGGGAGAAGTTCACCGTTTGCAGTTTCTAACACAGAGCCGTAGGTTTTACCTACTTTCGTTTTCTTCCGAACTCACTCATTATCTTCGTGCATCCGTATCACGTCCTTCCTTGACAATCCTCATAGATAAAAGGTAGTTTTCGATACCGTATCTTGGAGAAAGCCTTGGCGGATCACCCGTTTTCCGTGACAGCTTCTTTTAGCGAGTTTTTTGACTACTGTAATGGCGTCTCGTTTTTCTAATTCTTCTACCACCTTAAGTCAGTCTTAATACAACCAGTATTTGAAACACGAACAAACCAAACGGTCTTCTTTTTAAATGTTTACTTATTTAACAAAAAAGGTACACATACATGGTACGCACGGTCAAAAAACTGTGTTGCTTCCAACATTTCTAACTTCAAACTAAAAAACTACATCACATCATACGCTATGACGTAATACTACCTGATTGGAAGCTCAAACACTGAAATGTTATCAAACCTAAACATTACTAAATTATGGACTTTATACCAATACATTTCTAATGAATTTTCAAGAAATAGTTTCCCTTTTTTAACACTTAACTGTTTTTAAATTAAACTATTACTTTAGATGAACTAATTCTTATTTGGCTCTTACAAATTATATTTTGTCTATTATTATTATTGTTCTAAGAATTGATATTTTGACCAGAAAACAAGATTAAAATACTAATTGGGAAACCGATCTTTTGCAGCGTTTACCCACACTTTATGGAATAAAAAATGCTATCTCATTTGTCAAATATTATTGGTGCTGGATTGCTTTCCAAATATATACTTGGCAGATGCTTTTATCGAAAGTGACTTACAGTGCACTTATTACAGGGACAATCCCCCCGGAGCAACCTGGAGTTAAGTGTCTTGCTCAAGGACACAATGGTGGTGACTGTGGGGATCAAACCAGCAACCTTCTGATTACCAGTTATGTGCTTTAGCCCACTACGCCACCACCACTCTCATTCATTAAGCTACGATTTCCCTCTGATTACAAGAGCAGTTACGGCCTGGTTGGGATGAGAGACAGGAGGACTATGTCTATTTGACTGGCGTGATCTTCAGAACCCAACACAAGACGTTGATCCAGTAACACGTTCAACTGGCAGGAATCACAGTCACTCGGCAGCAGCTACATCATCATTCAACACTCAGAGAGTGTCAGGAAAACTGATGTGGAGTCAATGTGGGCGAGACATGTGATTGAACCCTCAGGAGTTTGTGA
Source organism: Xyrauchen texanus (assembly GCF_025860055.1). Lineage (NCBI taxonomy): Eukaryota > Metazoa > Chordata > Actinopteri > Cypriniformes > Catostomidae > Xyrauchen > Xyrauchen texanus. Next base: position 1,941,973 of record NC_068277.1, on the reverse strand, counting down.
GACACCTCTCAAAACAGGCGTGTAGACGCTGGTCTGGAGCAAGACTTTTCCAGCTCAGCTCTGCAGACACACGTTTCTAAAGAGTCCTCAGAGAGCTGTGGTTATGAAAGACCCCAATCATTAGTGCAAAACACAACCTGTTTAAAGTGTGTGAAAATCACAGCCAACATCGGCCAAATCACTGCAATCGCCTCAAATTTCATTCAGCGTAAGGAACTGAAACTAAGCGAGAGAGAACAGACCACAGATCACTCCCAAACCTCAGCTTTTGTCTACGGTCTCCAACACAATGACAGGCACAGCGGGCGAGAGAAGACCGCAGCAGTGTTACCTTTGTACAATGTGCCATTTTGTGCCTGTCTGCATGTCGCTGTAATGCACGTTTCCACCAGCATCATCAGTCATCAGAGGAGGAACTCAGCCCTGTCACGTCTGCATGGCTCGGAGGGTTCATCTCTTCCCAACAGATCCAGATGTGAGCCGAGCTGGTCCAACTGGACTTGCGCATCTGTCACGGTATCTCAGACGTCACCCGCTTCAATAGAAGCCAATCGCCGAGACTACAAAGAACCTCTCACAGCTTCAAAAGCGTTTACTTGTAGTCTAGGTCCTACATTCACTCGAGTGCAATCTGTGATTTCCCCGTTAAATGTTATTAACGTCTCTCACTCTCTATAGAACATGTCCCTAAATCTTTCAAACTAGCAGTTATTAAACCACTCATAAAAAAGACAAATCTTCACCCTTGTGAATTGAATAATTATAGACCCATTTCACATTTTCCTTTCATGTGAAAAACACCAGAGAATGTTCTGCTATTTCCTCCAGTGAAGTAGAGTTCATGACAAGTTTTATCCTAGAGATCCACTAACTAGACCTGAATGTAACTAAACTAAAATCGCAATATATTCGACCTTTGGTGTTAAAATAACTAGTTATGTCAAAAGTACCAAGTCGATATGGAATAACTGACTCTGGAAAGATGAATTATTGATAAATAATGCACACCAGAGCTTTCCGCCTCATGTTGTGACCACATTAAGACCTCGGGGTGTGCATTATTTTTTCAATTACTCCTGAAGCGATGAAGTCTTGAAGATGTCGCTTCCTACATGCTCTGATTCTTTTATATCTGTTGTTTTAACTTTCCCACAAACAATAGCCAACGAGGGCCAAAGCACAAGGGCGAGTCTTCAAAAACAGGGCGCCGTCATAAACATCATTAAAATCTCTCAGCTGACACACAAACACTCCCACAATCCCCCAGGAGGCTTCCTGAATAGTTAAAGAGCTTTTAGAGTCGCTCACAGACACAAACTCACATCCTCCTACCAGAACAACACGATGAAGCCTATAAACAGTGAATGAGAGTTTGATTTTCAATGTCTGGGAGAGGAGAAGATTTCACCTCACCGAAGTCAAAGAATAAGAGCTGGGTTGATAACTAGTGATGTACGATTAGCTAACCAAACTTTCTTTTGAGTCCTTCTTTTCAATGAATCACTCGAAACGGTTCACCAGTTGCAGCCTTACCATGTAAAGAATGTAAAAGACTTTATATGGATACTTCACCTGTATTGTGGGAATCCCATGTTTTCTTTTGGACCTGTACATTGGAGTTACCATGTTCCTTTTGACTAATCCCATGTTTTTTGGTAATTCTATGGTTTTTGGGCCTGTACCATGGTAATACAATCAGACAGACAGACAGAACCGTTTCAGAGTGGGACAAAGTTTTATACATTTTACACATAATATATTTTCATGAAAGATTACAGACAAAACTTGAAGTAAAATGTAATTTGGAGTAATGTGATCTGATCATCAACTGAAATCGACTCCAGTGCACTAGATGACATTTCTGAAGTCACATAGATAAATCCAGAGTGGTTATTTCTTTACTAATCAAACATGACCCTGATGTTAACGATCACTACAACATTCTGACTGTAAGATGTTCACAGAACTCCTGCTGATATGGATAACTCATGCCAAAGACTTGTTTCCAAGAAACTCTACCCAAACTGGGCCAC